>NC_084504.1:14837416-14851744 GCF_024500385.1 Phyllopteryx taeniolatus | reverse complement strand
TCCTCGTTTCCTTGTTTCCTCGTTTCGTTTCCTTGTTTCCGCGTTTCCTAGTTTCGTTTCCTTGTTTCCTAGTTTCCTAGTTTTGTTTCCTCGTTTCCTTGTTTCGTTTTCTTGTTTCCTAGTTTCCTCGTTTCCTCGTTTCGTTTTCTTGTTTCCTCGTTTCCTAGTTTCGTTTCCTTGTTTCCTCGTTTCCTAGTTTCGTTTCCTTGTTCCCTCGTTTCCTAGTTTCCTTGTTTCCTCGTTTCCTAGTTTCGTTTCTTTGTTTCCTTGTTTCCTAGTTCCCTCGTTTCCTTGTTTCCTAGTTTCGTTTCCTTGTTTCCTCGTTTCCTAGTTTCGTTTCCTTGTTTCCTCGTTTCCTTGTTTCCTCGTTTCCTTTTTTCCTAGTTTCCTTGTTTCCTCGTTTCCTAGTTTTCTTGTTTCCTAGTTTCCTCGTTTCCTAGTTTCCTTGTTTCCTCGTTTCCTAGTTTCGTTTCCTTGTTTCCTAGTTTCGTTTCCTTGTTTCCTAGTTTGCTCGTTTCCTAGTTTCCTTGTTTCCTCGTTTCCTAGTTTCGTTTCCTTGTTTCCTCGTTTCGTTTTTTTTTTTTACTATTTTTATTTTTTAGTTTTCTCGTTTCGTTTCCTTGTTTCCTAGTTTTGTTTTTTATTTTTTAAAATATTTTTATTTTTTATATATTTTTATATATTTTTTTACTTCTCAGATATTAGTTGTTTCGTTTCCTTGTTTCCTCATTCCTTTTCCTTTTTTATTTTTTTAAAATATTTTTTATATTTTATATATTTTTATATTTATATATTTTTTTACTTTTTAAATTTTTTTTAATATATTTTTTACTTCTCAGATATTAGTTGTTTCATTTCCTAGTTTCCTCATTTCGTTGTTTCCTTGTTTTCACGTTTCTTAGTTTCCTTTTTTATTTTTTTAAATATTTTTTGTATTTTATATATTATTATATTCATATATATTTTTTTACTTCTCAGATATTAGTTGTTTCGTTTCCTATGTTTCCTAGTTTCGTTTCCTAGTTTTCCTAGTTTCGTTTCCTTGTTTCCTCGTTTCCTTGTTTCGTTTCCTAGTTTCCTTGTTTCCTCGTTTCCTAGTTTCGTTTCCTTGTTTCCTCGTTTCCTAGTTTCGTTTCCTTGTTTCCTCGTTTCCTTTTTTCCTAGTTTCCTTGTTTCCTCGTTTCCTAGTTTCGTTTCCTTGTTTCCTAGTTTCGTTTCCTTGTTTCCTAGTTTCCTAGTTTCGTTTCCTTGTTTCCTCGTTTCCTTGTTTCCTTGTTTCATTTCCTCGTTTCCTAGTTTCGTTTTTTTTTTTTTTTACTATTTTTATTTTTTAGTTTTCTCGTTTCGTTTCCTTGTTTCCTAGTTTTGTTTTTTATTTTTTAAAATATTTTTATTTTTTATATATTTTTATATATTTTTTTACTTCTCAGATATTAGTTGTTTCGTTTCCTTGTTTCCTCATTCCTTTTCCTTTTTTATTTTTTTAAAATATTTTTTATATTTTATATATTTTTATATTTATATATTTTTTTACTTTTTTATAAAAAAAATAATATATTTTTATATATTTTTTACTTCTCAGATATTAGTTGTTTCATTTCCTAGTTTCCTCATTTCGTTGTTTCCTTGTTTTCACGTTTCTTAGTTTCCTTTTTTATTTTTTTAAATATTTTTTGTATTTTATATATTATTATATTCATATATATTTTTTTACTTCTCAGATATTAGTTGTTTCGTTTCCTATGTTTCCTAGTTTCGTTTCCTTGTTTCCTCGTTTTCCTAGTTTTGTTTCCTCGTTTCCTCGTTTCCTTGTTTTCCGAGACAACGAAACAACTAATATCTGAGAAGTAAAAAAATATATAAAAATATATAAAAGATAAAAATTAAATTTTTTTTTAAAAAAACGAGGAAACGAGGAAACGAAACGAGGAAACAAGGAAACGAGGAAACAAGGAAACGAAACTATATTAGGAAACATTAAATGAGGGAACTAGGAAACAAGGAAACGAAACTAGGAAACAAGGAAAGGAGGAAACGAAGCTAGGAAACAAGGAAACGAAACAACTTATATCTGAGAAGTAAAAAAATATATAAAAATATCTAAAAGATAAAAATTAAAAAAATTAAAAAAGAAACTCGGAAACTAGGAAACGAGGAAACAAGGAAACGAAACAAGGAAACAAGGAAACGAGGAAACGAAACTAGGAAACGAGGAAAAAAGGAAACGAAACTAGGAAACTAGGAAACAAGGAAACGAGGAAACAAGGAAACGAAACTAGGAAACAAGGAAACTAGGAAACAAGGAAACTAAACTAGGAAACGAGGAAACAAGGAAACGAAACTAGGAAACAAGGAAACGAGGAAACAAGGAAATGAGGAAACAAGGAAACGAAACTAGGAAACGAGGAAACAAGGAAACGAAACTAGGAAACAAGGAAACGAGGAAACAAGGAAACGAAACTAGGAAACGAGTAAACAAGGAAACGAAACTAGGAAACAAGGAAACGAGGAAACAAGGAAACGAAACTAGGAAACGAGGAAACAAGGAAACGAAACTAGGAAACAAGGAAACAAGGAAACGAAACTAGGAAACGAGGAAACAAGGAAACGAAACTAGGAAACGAGGAAACAAGGAAACGAGGAAACGAAACTAGGAAACAAGGAAACGAGGAAACAAGGAAACAAGGAAACGAAACGAGGAAACAAGGAAACTAGGAAACGAGGAAACGAAACTAGGAAACAAGGAAACGAGGAAACAAGGAAACGAAACTAGGAAACGAGACTAGGAAACAAGGAAACGAGGAAACAAGGAAACGAGGAAACAAGGAAATGAGGGAACAAGGAAACAAGGTAACGAAACTAGGAAACAAGGAAACAAGGAAACGAAACTAGGAAACGAGGAAACAAGGAAACGAAACTAGGAAACGAGGAAACAAGGAAACGAAACAAGGAAACAAGGAAACGAAACTAGGAAACGAGGAAACAAGGAAACAAGGAAATGAGGAAACAAGGAAACGAAACTAGGAAACGAGGAAACAAGGAAACGAAACTAGGAAACAAGGAAACAAGGAAACGAAACTAGGAAACGAGGAAACAAGGAAACGAAACTAGGAAACAAGGAAACAAAACTAGGAAACGAGGAAACAAGGAAACGAGGAAATGAGGGAACAAGGAAACAAGGAAACGAAACTAGGAAACGAGGAAACAAGGAAATGAAACTAGGAAACAAGGAAACGAGGAAACAAGAAAACGAAACTAGGAAACAAGAAAACGAAACTAGGAAACGAGGAAACAAGGAAACGAGGAAACTAGGAAACAAGGAAATGAGGAAACAAGGAAACGAAACTAGGAAACGAGGAAACAAGGAAACGAAACTAGGAAACAAGGAAACGAGGAAACAAGGAAACGAAACTAGGAAACGAGGAAACAAGGAAACGAAACTAGGAAACAAGGAAACAAAACTAGGAAACGAGGAAACAAGGAAACGAAACTAGGAAACGAGGAAACAAAACTAGGAAACTAGGAAAAAAGGAAACGAAACTAGGAAACAAGGAAACGAAACTAGGAAACAAGGAAACGAGGAAACAAGGAAACGAAACTAGGAAACGAGACTAGGAAACGAGGAAACAAGGAAACGAAACTAGGAAACGAGACTAGGAAACAAGGAAACGAGGAAACGAAACTAGGAAACGAGGAAACAAGGAAACGAAACTAGGAAACTAGGAAACAAGGAAACGAGGAAACAAGGAAACGAAACTAGGAAACAAGGAAACTAGGAAACAAGGAAACTAAACTAGGAAACGAGGAAACAAGGAAACGAAACTAGGAAACAAGGAAACAAGGAAACGAAACTAGGAAACGAGGAAACAAGGAAACGAAACTAGGAAACGAGGAAACAAGGAAACGAGGAAACTAGGAAACAAGGAAATGAGGAAACAAGGAAACGAAACTAGGAAACGAGGAAACGAAACTAGGAAACAAGGAAACGAGGAAGCAAGGAAACGAAACTAGGAAACGAGGAAACAAGGAAACGAAACTAGGAAACAAGGAAACAAGGAAACGAAACTAGGAAACAAGGAAACGAAACTAGGAAACAAGGAAACGAGGAAACAAGGAAACGAGGAAACAAGGAAACGAAACGAGGAAACAAGGAAAATAGGAAACGAGGAAACGAAACTAGGAAACAAGGAAACGAGGAAACAAGGAAACGAGACTAGGAAACAAGGAAACGAGGAAACAAGGAAACGAGGAAACAAGGAAATGAGGGAACAAGGAAACAAGGTAACGAAACTAGGAAACAAGGAAACGAGGAAACAAGGAAACGAAACTAGGAAACGAGGAAACAAGGAAACGAAACTAGGAAACAAGGAAACGAGGAAACGAAACTAGGAAACGAGGAAACAAGGAAACGAAACTAGGAAACTAGGAAACAAGGAAACGAAACTAGGAAACAAGGAAACTAGGAAACGAGGAAACGAAACTAGGAAACAAGGAAACGAAACTAGGAAACGAGACTAGGAAACAAGGAAACGAGGAAACAAGGAAACGAGGAAACAAGGAAATGAGGGAACAAGGAAACAAGGTAACGAAACTAGGAAACAAGGAAACGAGGAAACAAGGAAACGAAACTAGGAAACGAGGAAACAAGGAAACGAAACTAGGAAACGAGGAAACAAGGAAACGAAACTAGGAAACAAGGAAACGAAACTAGGAAACGAGGAAACAAGGAAACGAGGAAACAAGGAAGCAAGGAAACGAGGAAACTAGGAAACAAGGAAACGAGGAAACAAGGAAATGAGGGAACAAGGAAACAAGGAAACGAAACTAGGAAACGAGGAAACAAGGAAACGAAACTAGGAAACGAGGAAACAAGGAAATGAAACTAGGAAACAAGGAAACGAGGAAACAAGAAAACGAAACTAGGAAACAAGAAAACGAAACTAGGAAACGAGGAAACAAGGAAACGAGGAAACTAGGAAACAAGGAAATGAGGAAACAAGGAAACGAAACTAGGAAACAAGGAAACGAAACTAGGAAACAAGGAAACTAGGAAACAAGGAAACGAAACTAGGAAACGAGGAAACAAGGAAACGAAACTAGGAAACAAGGAAACGAAACTAGGAAACGAGGAAACGAAACTAGGAAACAAGGAAACGAGGAAACAAGGAAACGAAACTAGGAAACGAGACTAGGAAACAAGGAAACGAGGAAACAAGGAAATGAGGGAACAAGGAAACAAGGAAACGAAACTAGGAAACAAGGAAACGAGGAAACAAGGAAACGAAACTAGGAAACGAGGAAACAAGGAAACGAAACTAGGAAACGAGGAAACGAGGAAACGAAACTAGGAAACGAGGAAACGAAGGAACTAGGAAACGAAACTAGGAAACGAGGAAACTAGGAAACAAGGAAACGAAACTAGGAAACAAGGAAACGAAGAAACAAGGAAACGAGGAAACAAGGAAACGAGGAAACAAGGAAACTAGGAAACAAGGAAACGAGGAAACAAGGAAACGAAACTAGGAAACGAAGGAACTAGGAAACGAAACTAGGAAACGAGGAAACTAGGAAACAAGGAAACGAAACTAGGAAACAAGGAAACGAAGAAACAAGGAAACGAGGAAACAAGGAAACGAGGAAACAAGGAAACTAGGAAACAAGGAAACGAGGAAACAAGGAAACGAAGGAACTAGGAAACGAAACTAGGAAACGAGGAAACAAGGAAACGAAACTAGGAAACGAGGAAACAAGGAAACGAAACTAGGAAACTAGGAAACAAGGAAACGAAACTAGGAAACTAGGAAACAAGGAAACGAGGAAACAAGGAAACGAAACTAGGAAACAAGGAAACTAGGAAACAAGGAAACTAAACTAGGAAACGAGGAAACAAGGAAACGAAACTAGGAAACAAGGAAACAAGGAAACGAAACTAGGAAACGAGGAAACAAGGAAACGAAACTAGGAAACGAGGAAACAAGGAAACGAGGAAACTAGGAAACAAGGAAATGAGGAAACAAGGAAACGAAACTAGGAAACGAGGAAACAAGGAAACGAAACTAGGAAACAAGGAAACGAGGAAGCAAGGAAACGAAACAACTAATATCTGATTAGTAAAAAAATATATACAAATATCTAAAAGATAAAAATTACAAAAATTAAAAACGAAACTCGGAAACAAGGAAGCTAGGAAACAAGGAAATGAGGAAACATTAAATGAAGGAACTAGGAAACAAGGAAACGAAACTAGGAAACAAGGAAAGGAGGAAACGAAACTAGGAAACAAGGAAACGAGGAAACAAGGAAACGAAACAACTAATATCTGAGAAGTAAAAAAATATATAAAAATATCTAAAAGATAAAAATAAAAAAAATTAAAAACGAAACTCGGAAACAAGGAAGCTAGGAAACAAGGAAATGAGGAAACAAGCAAACGAAACTCGGAAAGAAGGAAACGATCTAGGAAACAAGGAAACGAGGAAACAAGGAAACGAAACTAGGAAACGAGGAAACTAGGAAGCGAGAAAACTAGGAAACAAGGAAACGAAACAACTAATATTTGAAGTAAAAAAATATAAAAATATATAAATATAAAATAAAAAATATTTAAAAAAATAAAAAAGGAAACTAGGAAACAATGAAACGAGGAAACAACGAAATGAGGAAACTAGGAAACGAAACAACTCAAAATATAAAAATATAAAAAATATTTTAAAAAATAAAAAAGGAAACGAGGAAACTAGGAAACAATGAAACGAGGAAACAACGAAATGAAACTCATATCTGAGAAGTAAAATAATATATGAAAATATATAAAATATAAAAAATATTTTTAAAAAATAAAGGAAACTAGGAAGCAAGGAAACGAGGAAATGAGGAAACAAGGAAACGGAATAAGGAAACAGTAAACTGGGAAACAGGAAATGAGGAAACTAGGAAACGAGGGAAGGAAGCAAGGAAAGATGAAGAATCACCTTTTATTGTCATGAACATGCATGCGTGCACGCGAAATTTGTTCTCTGCATTTTACACATCACAGTGAACACACACGTTAGTGGAACACACTGGAGCAGGGTTGCAGCTGAAGCATTTCAGGGTATCAGTGTCTTGCTCAAGGACACCACAGCCGTGAGTCCGTCACGGGCGGATGGTCTCGTCGGGGTCGTGGGTCCCCCACGGTGGCAGGCGATGATCTTAACCATTGGGCCACGGGAAAGGAAAGCTGTCAGAAGTTGAACCCACGCCTCCAGACTGCGACCTGAACGCAGCGCCCCGGCCATCCTGACTTAACAAGGAAATGAGGGAACAAGGAAAGTGGGCATTTCGGGGTATCAGTGTCTTGCTCAAGGACACCACAAGTGTGAGTCCGGGGGATGGTCCAGTCAGGGTCTTGAACCTCGGTCCCCCACGGTGGCAGGCGATGATCCTCGCCATTGGGCCACGGCTGCCCCAGGAAAGCTGTCAAACTTAACAAGGAAACGAGGGAACGGAAGGAAGGAAACATCGAAACCAAAAGAAGGAAACAAGGAAACGAAACGAGGAAATGAAACAAGGAAACTAAACAAGGAAATGAGGAAACAAGGAATCGAGGAAACAAGTTCATGAGGAAACGAGGAAATGAGGAAACAAAGAAATGAAAAAAGGAAACAAGGAAATGAGGACACACACCTCGTTTTGTTTCCTTGTTTCCTCATTTTCTTTTTCTTTCCTTCCTCATTTCCTAGTTTCATTTCCTCATTTCCTGTTTCCTTCCTTCCTTGTTATTGAGTAAACGTGGGCCACACAAAAAATGGGGGATGGCCCCCAGGCCCCATAGGACACCCCTGCTGTAGGACAAGTGCAAAGCCTTTTCAAAGGTTATATTGACTAAATGCGGTTGTTGAAAGCAAGTAATGAACTCTTAGGCCTTCTCCACTCCTGTATGTATTGTCAGTCATGATGGTCAGACTTTGAACTACTGTGAATGTTACATTTAAAAGGCCATAGATTATTTTCTGTTGAGTAATTACAGTTTTGTTCTTGTGGGGGTGCTACACGCGTGTAGGAATTTTCGTAGGCGTAGTTGCAATGTAGCGCACATAGGTCTTTGATGAGCTGTCACCATGTTCTGTTTTCGGCGACCTCAGAAAAGCTACGGTTGAAGAGCCGCCACCGGCGGACAAAAAAGCTTTTGATAACATTTAATGTCCCAGGTGTTGAAATGGTACTGACCAAGTTTGAAGTCAATCGGATAAAATTGGTAGGACAAGTTCGCAAAAGTGTGACACCTGTACATTTTCCAAAAGTGTACCTTTAAAAAGTCCTAGGTCAGTGTCTGTTGAGTTGAGGGTATAAGCTGTAATTAAAATTTTGTAGAAGTCGGGGTAATACACGTACCTGCCAAGTTTGGTGTGACGTACCACCAATAGCTCTTTGATGAACTGTAAGTATGGCATCAGCAACCTTGCGCAAAAGGTCAAACCTTGCGATTGCGACGTCGCAGGTCACTTCCTGTTGGGTTTAGGCTGTGCGTGTCTTTGAAGTTTTTGTACGTCTGGGCTGTATCGATACAGCCGATTTTTGTAGCTCGAGGTGAAACGTAGAAGAAATGAGACTTTGTTAAAAGTTTAGCCATTTTCGTTTTTGTGGCGAAATGTGGAATGAAAAGTTTGAAGGCCCGCCCCCGTCATATAGTTCGTCGGTTTAAAAACCTAACTTTTAATGTCCCATGTCTTGAGATGATACACACCAACTTTGAAGTGAATCGGATGAAAGCTGTAGGAGGAGTTCACAAAAGTATAAACCCTGAAAAAATGTGAAAATTTAGAATGTTTTTCCCTTCAAAAGGTCATAGGCCACTTCCTGTAGGAGTTAGAATATCGCGCGCACTGACTTTTTTTGTGCGTCTGGGTCCCCTCTATATACCAAAAACACAATTATTTGAAAGTCGTGATTTCGTCCTGAGCATCCACCGTCACCTCATATGTATGTGGAACGGGAGCTAGCTAGGCGTTGCGGATGTCCAGTAGGTTAAGAAACCCAACTTCCCAAACCTTACAAAGTTGCTGGCCGCTGAGTTGGCAGCCAGGGCACTCGTCTCCCAATACATGACCGGTGATGTCGGTAACGCGTTACTTTATAACATCCAAAATGTGACATCATAAGTAATCTAACGCGTTACTTATTATGTTAGAGTAGTCTGATTATAGTTACTTTGAGTTAGCTGCCAACAGTTACTGTTTTGGTCACAAGAACCAGAGCTTAACATGCTTTTGCATACTATCCTATTTATCAACAGATATTTACCATTAACAAACAACCGAGCTTGGGAACATGAGGGTGGCAAGTCAATAACCAGGACAGTTGATTCAGTCACGGTGCATGTCAGAATTGAAGCCCAATTTTCAGCCTTTGTTTTAGTAATGACTAATACAACAGACAAAACACACTATATATATTCTTAACTATTCATAACTAAAATGCACACAACAACGAAGTACAATATCGAAAAAAGGCAAAATATTTATCAAGGGAGCCGTCTGGGGCCATGACGTCACGTGACGTGTTGCACGTTTACCACACATAGTCCACTCACGTGGACCCAAGCAGCCAGCGGCGCAAACACAATGGACGCTTATGAGGGGCCGTTAGGGACATTATTCAGGATTAGCTCTCACACTATTCAAATGCTTTCACACACACACAAACTACTGAAAGGCTCTCATAAGTACTACTCACACTCTCATACCTACAAGTCTTGCTCTCATTAACACTACTCAAATGCTCTCATTTACACTAGTCAAATGCTCTCATACACATGCGTCTTGCTCTCATCAACATTACTCAAATGCGTTCACGCGAGCATGTCAATCACATTCTCGCACACATTACTGGCATTCACGAGTTCATGTCAATCATGCTCACACGTGAATAGTGTAAATCTTTTATTTGGTAGTTCAAATCAAAAAGTGAAATTATAGAGATGAACTGCACACTGCACACACTCAGAGTGAAGTATTTCATATTTAAAATATGTATTAGTTTGATGATTGCAGCACATAGCAAAAAAAAAATAATCCCATATTGAGAAACTAAAATATAACGTCAAACGAAATAGTGAATTAATTCAAGAAATAGTGATTTTTAATGTAGAAATTAGGCTGGAATTTAATTTATTGAGATGTACCTATATTTAAAAAAGTCATGAATTATTTGACTCTGACTGTGTGTAGTCTGTAGGGCATATCTATGATACGAGTTTCACTACGACAATTAAATTCCTTCATTCTCTTTGCACACCTCATTAGGTACGACGAAGGGGAGTTTAAACGCGACTATCCGCCCATCCTGCCTGCAACCAACCGTATACGTTTCAGATTGTAACGTAGCGGTGTTGAAACTCTGTCTTAAGTCCAGGAGTAAACACACGTCCACTGCGCTTTAGCCCGAAAGGCACATTTATTCGGCAACATCTGCGTCCGAATAATGGCGTCTCGCTCTTGATAGACGAGCCAGCCTAACCTTACGTCATACACGACACGGCTTCTGAATGGCCGACCATTACGTCATATCCTATAGCACTTACACATTAAAAGCTACCATTTTAAATCAATGAGGAAAAGCGTTATTGAAACACAATAATCAACAAGTATACGACATATATACATTAAAAATCTATCTAGTAGTGTTAGTGTAAGCCACTGTAACATTATGAACAGTTTGAACATTAACACTGCGCATGAATATGAGAACCTAAAATAAACTGCACTGAAAAAATGATAAATGAAAACATAAGGTCATATAAAATATTGAAAATTTTAACTACGTTTGAAAAAAACCTGTACTAAATGATTAAATGTTACTGTATTATATTAAAACTTTAATACAACTGTACTGTTATTTACAAATGTACTGTACTTGATTAAAAACATGAAGTCACTATAACATTATGCAGTGAACATTTAATTTACTTTCGGTACCACTAGCAGTACTGGTAATACACTTGGAAAAACACTGTTCCAGTTACGTACACCTGTGCTATATATTTTATTTAACCCATTATAAATATCAGCAGAAGGTATCCGTCCAACTTATATACTGCTTATCCTATCTATCCATCTATCTATCCATCCATCTATCTATCTATCTATCTATTTATCTATCTATCTAAAAATAAATCTCCCACAAGTATGTATGCGAGCATTTGAGATGGAAATGTGAAAGGATTTGAGTGTATTTTATGAATGGATTTGAGGATGGTATGTGAATAGATCTGACATGTTCATGTGAGTGTGTTTGAGCTGTGTGAGTGTGTTTGAAGTGGATGTGTGCAAACATTTGAGGCGTGTATGTGAGCGTGTATTTATATGAGTTGAAAAGTAAGTGGTTTCAAAATAAAATATGGCATTGACCATTGACATTGATTAAACACTGAAGTACTTTTCAGAGGGCAAAATCCAGCCTAATGTCTACATTAAAAATCACTTTATTTCTTGAATTAATTCACTATTTCGTTTGACGTTATATTTTAGTTTCTCAATATGGGGATTTTTTTTTTATTTGCTATGTGCTGCAATCATCAAACTAATACATATTTTAAATATGACATACTTCACTCTGAGTGTGTGCAGTGTGCAGTTCATCTCTATAATTTCACTTTTTGAATTTAACTACCTAATAAAAGATTTACACTATTCACGTGAGCATGATTGACATGAACTTGTGAATGCCAGTGATGTGTGCGAGAATGTGATTGACATGCTTGCGTGAACGCATTTGAGTAGTGTTGATGAGAGCAAGATGCGTGCATATGAGAGCATTTGAGTAGTGTAAATGAGAGCATTTGAGTAGTGTAAATGAGAGCATTTGAGTAGTGCAAATGAGAGCATTTGAGTAGTGTAAATGAGAGCATTTGAGTAGTGTAAATGAGAGCATTTGACTCGTGTAAATGAGAGCATTTGACTAGTGTCAATGAGAGCGTTTGAATAGTGCAAATGAGAGCATTTGAGTAGTGTAAATGAGAGCATTTGAGTAGTGTGAATGAGAGCATTTGAGTCGAGTTAATGAGAGCAAGACTCGAGCGTGAGAGTGTTTAAGTAGTCCTCATGAGAGCCTCTCAGTAGTTTGTGTGTGAAAGCATTTGACTAGTAAGTGTGAGAGCGAATCCTGAATAATGTCCTTGTGATATTCCTGCCACTTGACAGCTGCTGAAAGTAACTAAAAAGTTTTGTTTTTTCCAATTTAGTTACTTTCGAAATCAAGTAATCAGTAAAGTAACTAAGTTACTTTTTCAAGGCAACTGTGGCAACACTGTAGATGACACAGTGGAAGCGTGGATTTGAACCGGTGTGGTCGACCATGCAGGAAGCGTTGAAGTAGTTATGTAACGCAGCGCTACAAAATCCGATGGGTTACATACCATATGTCCTGAGTCAAAATATCATTTGATAGCAGCAGCTACCTTTGAATCACTGGCAACGCTCATTTTAAAAACCATGCCAGACGCAGAATAACTTCCAAAACGTCCAATCAAGTCATGCCTCTCATCCAATCAGCGATGAGTCTTATCCCCGACCAGTACCTACCTCTTCTGACAGCTTAATGTCATTGTGTTTTTTCATTTGCTGTTGTGTTTAGTTATTTGGTGTTGTTTTTTTTATTTGCCGTTGTGTTTAATTATTTGTTATTGTGTTTTTTAATTTGCCGTTATGTTTAGGTATTTGCTGTTGTGTTTTTCTGATTTGCTGTTGTCTTTAGGTATTTGTTGTGTTATTTTAATTTGCCGTTGTGTTTAATTATTTGTTATTGTGTTTTTTCATCTGCTGTTGTGTTTAGTTATTTGCTGTACTGTTTTTTAACTTGCCGTTGCGTTTAGTTATTTGCTGTAGTGTTTTTTTAACTTGCCGTTGTGTTTAGTTATTTGCTGTTGTGTTTCGCACTTCAGAGCGACCGTACTCTGTGGTGGCATCTTGTGTTTAAAAAAAAAAAAAAGCCATCGTAGAGGTTTAAAGTTCCTATGGGTGCTTTGTCCTGGTCTCCTGCGATAGGGTCCTGCCATTTATCCATGCCAGAAAGGAAGTGCTATCACCTGTTTTGCCAAATGCGAAAGTTGGCAGCGCGTATACCAGATGAGTTCTGTGACCAACCGAAGAAGAAAACCTAATAAAAGATAATGTAAAGAAATAAAATTGTTTTCCAAAGGCTAATTAATATAGGTATTGTAGTATTTGTGTGTTAGAGGAGTAGGAGAGGCATGGCCTGGAAGTGACTTCAGGGGCTGAAGTAAAGTTGTTCGCTTAGTTTGCGTGTGAGCATCTGGGCATGAGCTGTTGCCTACAGCAGGTCCTTCTGAGTGTTCTCATTTTGTATTTGTGCTTGACAGTTTGTCTCGTTCAATAAACGTCTGAAAATACATACAAGTATCAAGTTACCTGGATGACAGATTTCAGTATGTGTAATTTTATAATGAATACTCAAATCAGCGGCACGGTAGCCGACTGGTTAGAGCGTCTGCCTCACAGTTCTGAGGACCGGGTTCAATCCCCGGCCCCGCCTGTGTGGAGTTTGCATGTTCTCCCCGTGCCTGGGTGGGTTTTCTCCGGGCACTCAGGTTTCCTCCCACATCCCAAAAACATGCAGGGTAGGTTGATTGAAGACTCTAAATTGCCCGTAGGTGTGAATGTGAGTGCGAATGGTTTGTTTGTTTCTATGTGCCCTGCGACTGGCTGGCAGTCCTGCCCGATGATAGCTGGGATAGGCTCCAGCAATCCCGTGACCCATGTGAGGGGAGGCGGCTCAGAAAATGGATGGATCAAATCAATTAAAGATCGCTTATGGGGTCCCCCAAGAATCTGTGCTAGGCCAAATATGAATGATATCTGCAATGTTTCCAAAGTATTCAAATGTGTCTTATTTGCTACTGAAACAACTAGCTACAGCTCAGTGAAAAACTTAGAACAGCTCTCGACTACCGTGGGAAATGAATTAAATACAATGAAAAACTGGTTCGACATCAAAAATAATAATCATAATAAAAACAGGCGGCACGGTGGGCGACTGGTTAGAGCGTCAGCCTCACAGTTCTGAGGACCCGGGTTCAATCCCCGGCCCCGCCTGCGTGGGTTTTCTCCGGGCACTCCGGTTTCCTCCCACATCCCAAAAACATGCATGAATTGGAGACTCTAAATTGCCCGTAGGCATGACTGTGAGTGTGAATGGTTGTTTGTTCCTATGTGCCCTGCAATTGGCTGGCAACCAGTTCAGGGTGTACCCCGCCTCCTGCCCGATGATAGCTGGGATAGGCTCCAGCACGCCCGCGACCCTAGTGAGGAGAAGCAGCTCAGAAAATGGATG
>NC_084504.1:14762894-14837396 GCF_024500385.1 Phyllopteryx taeniolatus | reverse complement strand
GAAACGAAACGAGGAAACAAGGAAACGAAACAACTAATATCTGAGAAGTAAAAAAATATATAAAAGATAAAAATAAAACAAATAAAAAACAAAACGAGGAAACGAAACGAGGAAACAAGGAAACAAGGAAACAAGGAAACGAGGAAACGAAACTAGGAAACAAGGAAACGAAACTAGGAAACGAAACTAGGAAACGAGGAAACAAGGAAACGAGGAAACGAAACTAGGAAACGAGGGAAACGAAACTAGGAAATGAGGAAACAAGGAAACGAAACTAGGAAACTAGGAAACGAGGAAACAAGGAAACGAAACTAGGAAACGAAGAAACGAGGAACTAGGAAACAAGGAAACGAGGAAACAAGGAAACGAAACTAGGAAACAAGGAAGCGAAACGAGGACACTCGTAAACAAGGAAGTGAGAAAACTAGGAAACGAAACAACTAATATCTGAGAAGTAAAAAAATATATATAAATATAATAATATATAAAATATAAAAAAATAAAAAAGGAAACTAAGAAAAGAGAAAACGAGGAAACAAGGAAACAACGAAATGAGGAAACTAGGAAATGAAACAACTATCTGAGAAGTAAAAAATATATATATTTTTTTTAAAGTAAAAAAAGATATATAAATATAATATCTAAAATATAAAAAATATTTTACAAAATAAAAAAAGGAAACTAAGAAACGAGAAAACGAGGAAACAATGAAACAAGGAAACAACGAAATGAGGAAACTAGGAAATGAAACAACTAATATCTGAGAAGTAAAAAATATATAAAAATATATAATATAAAAAATATTTTAAAAAATCAAAATGGAAACTAGGAAACAAGGAAACGAGGAAACTAGGAAACAACAAAATGAAACAAGGAAACTGGGAAGGAAGAAGAACCACCTTTTATTGTCATGAACATGCATGCATGCACGTGAAATTTGTTCTCTGCATTTTACACATCACAGTGAACACACACGTTAGTGGAACACACTGGAGCAGGGTTGCAGCTGAAGCATTTCGGGGTGTCTTGCTCAAGGACACCACGGCCGTGAGTCCGGGGGATGTTGGCAGATGGTCTGGTCGGAGTCTTGAACCTGCCCCCACGGTGGCAGGCGATGATCTTAACCATTGGGCCACGGGAAAGGAAAACTGTCAGAAGTGGGATTTGAACCCACGCCTCCAGGGGTGACTGCGACCTGAACACAGCGCCTTTGACTGCTTGGCCATCCTGATTTAACAAGGAAACGAGGGAACGAGGGAACGGAAGGAAGGAAACTATGAAACAAGGAAATGAGGAAACGAGAAAGCAAGGAAACAAGGAAACGAAGATATAAGGAAACGAGGAAACGAAACAAGGAAACGAGGGAAGAAGGAAACGAAGAAACAAGGAAATGAGGAAACGAAAATAGGAAACAGGAAACAAGGAAACCAGGAAATGAGGAAACAAGGAAATGAGGAAACAGGAAAAAAGCAAACGAGGAAACGAAACGAGGAAATGAGGAAACAAGGAAATGAGGAAACTAGGAAACGAAACAAGGAAATGAGGGAATGAGGAATCGAGGAAACAAGGGAACGAGGAAACTAGGAAACAAGGGAACAGGAAACGAAGAAACAAGGAAATGAGGAAACAAAACAAGGAAACAAGGAAACGAGGGAACAAGGAAACGAAGAAAACTAGGAAACAAGGAAATGAGGAAACGGAACAAGGAAACAGGAAAGTAGGAAACTGGGAAATGAGGAAACAAGGAAACGAGGTAACAAGGAAACACGGAACTGAGGAAATTGGAAACAAGAAAACAAGGAAAAAGGAAACGAGGAAGCAAGGAAATGTGGAAAAAGAAATAAGGAAACGAGGAAACAAGGAAGGAAGGAAATAAGGAAACAAGGAAATGAGAGAACAAGGAAGGAAGGAAACAAGGAAACGAGGAAACAAGGAAACAGGAAAGTAGGAATGGCGGAAACAAGGAAATGAGGAAATGAAACAAGGAAACGAGGAAATATGGAAACGAGGAAACAAGGAAACGAGGAAACAAGGAAACGAAACAGGGAAACGAGGAAAAAAGGAAGGAAACAGGAAACAAGGAAATGAGGAAACAAGGAAACGAGTAAACGAAACAAGGAAATGAGGACATAAGGAAACGAGGAAACAAGTAAATGAGGAAACAAAGAAACGAGGAAGCAATGAAATGAGGAAGCAAGGAAATGAGGAACCAAGGAAACGAGGAAACAAGGAAACGAGGAAATGAAACAAGGAAATAGGAAACGAGGAAATGAGGAAACAAGGAAACTAAACAAGGAAACGAGGATTTGAGGAAATGAGGAAATGAAACAAGGAAATAGGAAACGAGGAAACAAGGAAACTAAACAAGGAAACTAGGAAACAACGAAACGAGGAAACAAGTAAACGAGGAAACAAGCAAGGAAACGAGGAAATGAAACAAGGAAGGAAGGAAACCAGGAAACGAGGTAACAAGGAAGGAAATCAATATGGGCCCATACCTTTGCACTTGTCCTGCAGTGTGGTTTCCACATTAAAGAAATAATTTCTTGCTATAGATTATTAGATGTTATAGTGTTTCAGATTACTCATATGATTTGTAATGACATTTGCAACAAGATAATACTGAATAAATGTGTATATTTTGCGGAAGTACTCACTATTTGCACAGAAACAATGGGGGAAATGTTGTGTTTTTAATTTGCCATTGTGTTTAGTTATTTGCTGTTGTGTTTTGCACTTCAGGACCACCATAACCGAAGATGACGATAGCCCATGTTTAGGCTTCGTTCATGTTTACGTATATCATATCATATTTCTGTAAATAAAAGATGTACATGCATTTGACTTTTGTCCGAAGACACCAGCCATAAAGAAAACAAAAATCTAGAAAGTTCGGCTTCAAACCATCATGTCATCAGCCTTTAATTAAGGTCGTTAGTGCAGCATACACAAAAGTCCACCGATCTGTTTTCACATGAAGTTCTGGACACAGCGGATTCAAAAGTGACAAGTCCAAGTACCGCTGTATACACTGTATATAATAGGATATACAGTACAGTATCTGTATCGCTTTGGTGGTACTACATTGAGCATTTGTCTGCTCAAAACGGCCTCCATCTCCAAGCCTGGAGTCATCTTAAGAAGAATCCCTCATGCTTTATTGTTTTCATTTGCATTTGAAGTCCGACATATTAAAGCTTTTGAGTGTGCAGCGTCTTCTTCTTCGCGACGATAAACAAAACCGGGTCAAGCAATGTCAAACTCGCTGACGCTTTAGAGTTTAAACATATTCAAAAGCACCGGAGGGAGCATCTGATACGGGGGAGCTTAACGCCGCTAATTTATGCATGAAGTGATCAAGTCGAGTAGCAACGCGCGCACGCACACACACACGGTAACACAGTGTGGTTAGCATTTCAAACAAGCCATTCTACAATTAAAAACAACTCGAAGAGATAGGCAGTTTAGCATATTACATACGAGTTGGCTTTTTACTTTGAATCTTGTGAGATTGGAGAAATTGTACAGCGCAAACGCGCGCACCGAGCGCAGTACACAAAGTGTCCCGGCGAGCGCCGCGGCCGCTAATCCCAGTTGTACTAAAACACCGACATGTCCCATATCTCTCAAGCGCACAATTGCTGAGGGTGGTCAAAAGTAGAGCCACATGCTGCTTCACCAGGGAGCAACCAAAAGTGTATTTTTGTGCAGTGTTTCCCCAATTATTCGCAGTTTGCTTTTTCTTCCGGAACCCATCCTTGGTTATTCGCTGAAAACTCACCTATTTGCTGTTTTTGGCATGCTCTGACTGAAACACCCGAAGATGCACACAAGATGGATGGCACCAAAGCCCTGTTTCTTAGAAAAGCAGGGCTTTGGCTTCATCTTGTGCCATCTACAGGCAATTTCTGTCCTTTTTAGGGCGTGACAATTACTGTGTATTTCACTGGTGAGGGGTTGCTATATTCCTTTGTCTTCCATACCCAAAATTATGAAATACATGCTTTTGTTCCTATATACTAACATTTTAACACTCTTAACTCTTATGAGAGTACAGTGGTGCCTTGAGATACAAATAACCAGACTTATGATAATGTTTTTTTTGTTTTTTTATGGTTCACAAAATTCTAATATTCAATTGATTTTATTTCATCATTTTATTTTTTTCAATCTTTTTTTAATAAGTCAGTTAACTTATTATTTAATGACATTTGTAATTTAGATAAATAAATTTTTACGAACCAAGTTTTAGGTGGAAAAACTGTAAAATGACTGCAACAAACATTACAGGACTCATGATGATATAAGTACAAGATGGGCCAGATTGAAGAACAGAGCTGGTCATAATTTAGAATCTTTAACCACTTTATAATAAAATAAAGTCAAACTACAGATTAAGATTAAGATTGAGATGAAGTCATCCATCGTAATGCATGTCAATGAATATGGTATTTCAGTTATTCTCAAAATGTAAAAGGTCAAACACACTAGTACACAGGCTCCCTCTTGTGGTATTCAAAAGAATCACTGAATTAAATGTTCAAACTGTGCATTATGTTACAGTGAATAATTTTTTGGTTTGTTTATTTGTTTTTAATAGTGCAGCACGTTAAGTACAGTTGAGTTGTATTCAATGTTTCAGTACAGTAATCTTAATCTTTTAGAAGTGTTTTGTTTTGAAATGTTTACTTAGGTACAATATTTTATGGAACCTTTTTATTTGTAATGTATTTTAACTGAATCATTTAAGTACACATTTAGATTTTCCTTTATTTAAGCATGATGTTCAACAGTACGGAAGCGTATTGCGTTCAGTTGGATTAAAAAAAAAATCCTGTTTTTCTGAGTAATTTTTTTGAGGGCTTTGTTTTTTTGAATAATTTCTTTCTGTTTTTCTGAGTATTTTTTTCTGTTTTTCTGACAATTTTTTCCCACCTGTTTTTCTGACTATTTCTTTCTGTTTTTCGGACCAATTTTTTTCCACCTGTTTTTCTGACCAATTTTTTTCCACCTGTTTTTTCACACATCAAACTCACTTGCGAGAACCTGCGAACTGCAAGTGACTCTTTGCGGACTCCGTAGTAAGCAACATGACCGGCTTATTTAGTTTGATCAAGTTTTATTTTGATATGGGTTTAATACACTGGAGACACTCCTGTCTTTGAGTCCCATAGATGGTATTGTTATTAGTTTGTCGACATTACGCAGGCACCTGCGGACTTTGCGTTTGTTCAGGAGGAAAGCCCATTCAGATCTGTTAGATACAGCAATGTTTGTCCAGAATCAGTTGGACACATATGGTATGCTCCATGGATACAAGATGATGCATTTAAAATGCATTCAGGCTGGCTACGTGGTGACTCAAGAGACGATCAGGAGACTGATGAAAATACTGGACCCGCATGATGTGCAACTGAGGCGCCGGAATCGGCTTCACCGGCATATGTACCACAATCCCGGCCCAGCAGTAATCCGCCATAAGTGAGTCCGCAAAGAGTCACTTGCAGTTCGCAGGTTCTCGCAAGTGAGTTCGATCTGTCCCGATAACTGGTGGGGAAAAAATTAGTCAGAAAAACAGAAAAAAAAATAGTCAGAAAAACAAAGCCCTCAAAAAAATTACTCAGAAAAACAGGAGTTTTTTTTATCCAAGTGAATGCAATATGCTTCCGTACAACAGCGCATAATATTACAGGAATCAAACTTTGTCTTACTACTTCATTTCAATGTCGATCATTATGGTGGCGTACTATATTTTTTAGGTGGGACTAACTTGGTGTAAAAGGTTTGAGAACCAATACCGTAGTTGATATCTGGCTGTTATCCTTTGCAGGAGGTTCTTCAGATGGAGACGCAAATGGGAGGCAAGCTCCTGGACGAGCCCAAGACCCTCAACTTTAAGGACAGCACACACAACCTGAGACTATCCGTCCACGACGTGCCGCACCCGCACTGGAAGAGCAAACTCATTGCCAAGTATCAGGTGAACCAGTGGGGGGAAAAGTACTCACATTCTGCATTTAAGTAATACAGATACTTGTGTAAAAACAGAAATAATTGATTTGACTCATTGGCTTGAGTAAAAAAAAAAAATACAGACTCTGAAATACTCAAGTAGAATAGATACCTGAACAATCAATCTACTTAAGCACAGTAACAAAGTATTTGTAACCCTGCAGGAGATCCCCTTCTACCAGGTGTGGAACGGAAACCAGAGGAGCCTCCACTGCACCTTCACGCTAGAGAGGATGAGCCCGGCCGTGACCGAGGTCGGCTGCAAGCTGTGCGTCAGGCAGGTGGAGGGCGAGGGCCAGATATTTCAGCTCAGCAACACCCTGGAGGAGGTACATGTTTCGGCATTCGCCTTCCATAATAATGGTCAATATATAGTCCGGGAGGATAATCCTGGATTCATAGCCATACAGTGGTAACTCGACTTCTGAGTGTTTCCAGATACGAGCTGTTGCTCGGCCACATATTTATTTATTTATTTTTTTTTTAGTTAAAGGTGCTCAATGTCGCCAATGAACTTCACAACAAGCAGCAAATAGTGAACAATTCTCCCAAAAAGAGATGAAATGCTTCTCACCTGTTTATTGCCATTTCCAGTTGAAGTTGAAACATTAAACAAATTGAATTACACTCTGTGTATTTAACCGAACCATAACTTACAAAGTCCACAAACTTAATGCCATAAGACAGGCCAACGAGCATCTTGCATCGATGTTGCGGTAGTTAGAACCCTTATAGCAACGGATTTGGTGCAGCAACAAAAATATTGATACATTTTTTATCCTCTGTGGAAAAACAACTAATATTATTGCAGTGTACAGTTAGTTTCAAAATAGTTTTTGGATTATTACGATTGTCTTTATTACACTGCCCCCTGTGGCCAAGGTATGCATACCAGAAAGAGAAACACAAAGCCTATTGAATTATAAAGAAGCTATTTAATTCTTTACATTCTCTTTAATTATGTTATTGTGGTATATTTTTATAAAGTACCATACAGTATAATGCTATTTTATTAAAAAAAACAAAAAAACACAACACAAAAATTTTTGTTGGTGTTCTTCGTGGCAGTGATTGGGGATATGGTCATGGAATCAATGAAACTCGTAAGTCAAGGCACCACTGTATAATAATAATAATAATAATAATAATAATACTCACAAACGTATTATTTTTATTATTATCATCAATAATAATAACAATTCCAACTAAAAGTGACTACAGTGAACAGATTAATGTATATAAACAACCACAACAATAATTTAATAATATAATATGAATATTATATTTCTGGAAAAAAAGTGCATCCAATATACATATTAATATGATGAATTTGATATTCAAAATCAAAAGTGAGTGTAATTATGCCCAGCAGCACCCACAGTATTCGCATATAGGAAAGCGGTTGTTGATGGTATATGCCCACTTATTCAAGCTATTTTTTTTTTGGGTGGGGGGTTCATTTTTAGATTTTTTTATTTCAATGCAATTATAATCAGTGTCAATTATTCACAGATTGTCGCGATCCCCAGTGACATTCTTTATGTATTGGATCCCATTAGAATTTCTGTAAATGAATAATTTGAGTTTGCATGAGTTTAGACAAACTTTGACATGGACGTGGGGAGGGAGTTCAAAGCGGGGCCATTCCGGAAACAAAAAAAAAACAACTACAAGAAAACAACTACAAAAAAACAGTATGACCTTTGAAACCACCCAACAAAGCTCAGCTTTTGTCGGTACGCCAAAATCAAAGCCTCGCTATTCCGGTCATGTCGGCGTGACCTCTCGCCTCGCTATGAATGATTGAACAGTGTTTGAGACTTTGTGACTTGGAGACGTTTGAGAGTTTCCAAGTTGGGGGAGAAGTTCTCTGTGTGCTTCACTTCATCCTTCGGCGTCCTGCTCCATATTAGAGTTCCCAAGAAGTGGCGTTGTTGGGGAAAGTGCATTTCCCACAGAAATTGAGTGGGAATGCCCAGTCACCAGGCCAAAAAGCTCGAAAAGAAACAAACCAAGAAGAGAGACTAAAAGTAATTAACTAACTAAGTAAGTAAGTAAATACATACATTTTACAGATTAAATTGAATGCAATTTTTTTTCATTTTTTTAAATTATAATTTCAAAATGTACTTAATAAAAGTAATATTGTAAAAAGTAATAACTATTCAATATTCATCCATCGTCTGTACCACTTTATCCTCACAAGGGTCGCGGGCGTGCTGGAGCCTATTTGCAAATCATTGTATTCCGTTTTTATTTATGTTTAACACAACGTCCCAACTTCATTGGAATTGGGGTTGTGTATACATATATATGTATATATACATTTTCTGTACAGCTTCTCCTCACAAGGGTCGCAGGGGTGCTGGAGCCTATCCCAGCTATCTTCGGGCGAGAGGCGAGGTACACCCTGAACTGGTCGCCAGCCAATCGCAGGGCACATATAAACAAACAATCATTCGTACACACATTCACACCTACGGGCAATTTAGACTCCTCAATCAACCTACCACGCATGTTTTTGGGATGTGGGAGGAAATCGGAGTGCCTGGAGAAAACCCACCCAGGCACGAGAAGAACATGCAAACTCCACACAGGCGGGGGCGGGATTTGAACCCCGGTCCTCAGAACTGTGAGGCAGATGTGCTAACCAGTCGATCACAGAGCCGCCTGTATTCAATATATTAAACTAAATTCAAATCTAATTAACTTTTAAAATTATTTAATTTTGAATATAGAAATTTAATAAATACCATTAAAAACATACCTTATTTGGCTTAATTAAATATGTTTTTTCTTTTGAAAAACCATCAAATTTTTTTATTTTCAAATTTTACAATAGAATGTGGTTCTTTATGTGGATTCGCTATTAAACTAATACATTTTATACAATGTAATGAATGAAGATTCTTTAGCTATATGGGAAAGGCTACAAGGTTTTTAGTTCCATTTAAAAAACAGAAATACGTAATTTTAATGTAAATTTTGTTAAATCTAAAACTAACTATTTAAGTTATTTTTTAATTAAAAATAATTATTTGATGTTTTAATTTAATTACATTACAAATTCATGTTTAAAAAAACCTGTCATTCTAATGTTAATGGTTTTATTCATTAAAAATTGGAACATTTGCTATACATATTGCTACATGAGAAAAGCCAAATATTAGAAATAGCTCTCAATATACATAGGCTCCATCAAGGCATGCTTGGATGAGTTAGGTGTGGAAGAATATTTTTATTGTACTGTTGTAAATATTGTAACTTGGAATTTTACCTTTACCTTTTACCTACTTGTACCTTGACTTCCGAGTTTTTCGGCTTACTAACCATTACTAGGTCGATTTATTTACTACTCCTATTGCTGTATTCTAATCTGTGTCTTTTGTTTGCTGACGCGTAGGAGCTCCAGTGCATAGACACATCCCTGATGGACCCGGCCAGCAACATCACTACCTTAGTGGGGCCCAATGCCTTCCGCATCCCCTTGTCCATCAGACACAAACTGTGCGGCAGTCTGGACGCGCCGCAGACACGAGGCAACGACTGGAGAATGCTGGCCCACAAGCTCAACTTGGACAGGTCGCTTTTTTTCTCTCCAAATGACTGTACAATACTGCCTATACAGTACATGCACAGTAATTCATACATACTACTTTTGGAAAAGGTCTTACAATAATAAGTAACAATAGAGCACAACAATAACAACGTCACTGTGCTTCCTTTAAATAGCTAGAAGTTTTCATTTCATATTTTTAAACGTGGAATTAAAATGTAAAACGTAAAAAAACAAACAAACAACAAAAAAAACCATTGATTTACATGAGAGGAGCAAAATATAATTTGTTTTAATTACATACACGGTGGTGGACTGGTTAGCACGTCTGCCTCATAGTTCTGAAGACCAGGGTTCAAATCCAGCCTTGCCTGTGTGGAGTTTTCATGGTCTCCCGTGCCTGCGTGGGTTTTCTCTGGGTATTCCTGCCACATCACAAAAACATGCATGGTAGGTTAATTGAAGACTCTAAATTGCCCGTAGGTGTGAATGTGAGTGCGAATGGTTGTTTCTATGTGCCCTGCGATTGGGTGGCAACCAGTTCAGGGTGTACCCCGCCTCTCGCCCAGAGTCAGCTGGGATAGGCTCCAGCACGCCTGCGACCCTAGTGAGGATAAGCGGTACAGAAAATGAATGGATGGATAAAATTAACATTTAAATATTTCATTCATAATAGATAATATTATAAGTAACATAAAAATCCAGTTACAAAAAACTTTTCCATGACAGGCCATCTTAAAAACAGCACTCACTATGCTGTAAGCATATTGTATTGTCACATGGAGTTGTTTTTTTTATCATACTTTGGATGATATGAGAATCAAAATGCGAGCGAGTTTTGTCTCCCGTGTCCCCTCGACATTTTGTGTGTGTGTGTGTGTGTGTGGGTGAGAGAGAGAAAGTTCAACGTGAGCTGCAGAGCAGACCAGCGGGAGAAAAGTCAAAGGAAGAAAATAAATGGGAGAGAAAGTTAGTGGACGGAAGAAGAGGATGAGACAAACTATCAAAGTATTTCCATAGGAACTTCAGGGACTTTGATGGACTTACCTGTTGTCCTTGTTCTTGTTTTTAACAAAATTGTGTTTTATGGCCTGCGATTGGCTGGCAACCAGTTCAGGGTGTACCCCGCCTCCTGCCCGATGATAGCTGGGATAGGCTCCAACATGCGCGCGACCCTAGTGAGGAGAAGCAGCTCAGAAAATGGATGGATGGGTGGTGTTTTATGGCTCTAATCCTCCCTATAGATGCCAAAAGATAGGAGCAAAGTACCAACACCATGCATCTGGAATGTACACGATCATGAACCCATGTTACATAAACAACAGTAGTTCAATTATTCAACACAAACAAACCATCTTCATATGAGGTTCCTCAAAGGTATTAGCCAACATTCTAGCTTAAATAACACACTAGCACATACTGACATGACATGGCGGTAGTTATAAACCTTTAAGCAATGGATATTTGAACATAAACGGGGTGGTACCAGACAATGTAACAACACTCACAGGCATATGTTCTTCATCATCTGCAAAAAAATAATAATAATACTAAATACTTAATTGTGACTTTCTTCTTTGTCCATTTATTATGTTAGTATTATTCTGCCCTAAGGTGACCAAGGCAGGCACGCCAGAATGAGCAACATAATGACCATTGAATTATTGTGATGCACAAACTGTTGAATTGTTTACATGCAATTTAATTTGTGTATGTTATTAATGTGTTTTTAAAAAGTACAAATTTGAAGAGTGCAATTTTCCTATAAAAAAAATGTTACAAACATTTTTCATGGTGTGTTTTTGTGTGTGTGTGTGGGGTGGGGGGGCTTGAACAGATTAATGCCATTTGCATTAATTTCAATGGAGAATGAAAAGGGAAGAATTGAGCTAGGAGTGTTTTGTGTTGCGAGCGCGGTCACGGAAAAAAATAAACTCGTAAGTTAAGTCACCACTGTACAGTGAAAGTAAGATCCCTGTTTGCTTTTGGCATTCCTCAGGTACCTGAACTACTTCGCCACCAAGTCCAGTCCAACGGGCGTCATCTTGGACCTGTGGGAGGCCCAGCACTTCCCCGATGGGGACCTCAACGAACTGGCTGCCGTGCTTGAAGAGATGGGTCGCCATGATGGAAACTTCTGCTCCATGACCGTGGAACATTGACCGGGCTAGGCGACCAACGACACGGACAAATGGCAACGGTGACCACATACGCGGGCCAGGCTAACGGAGGAAGACGCTAGCGCAATGACCCAAAAACAATCAAACAAACAAAACAAAACAAAAAACGCTTTGGGGAGTGTTTGTACGACTTTCTACCTGTCGGGAACTAACTAAGCTAGCCATGTTACTTAAAAGTGGCATCGGATGTAGCGGGCTAACAAAACGAGCTAAGGAAGTTGATTGAAGGAAAGCCTTAGCAACAGTTGCTTACTGTTAGTGGGCGTGAATGAAAGATAGCTTGAAAAAGTGCTTTGGGGAGTGTTTGTATGACTTTTCCCTGTCACGAACAAACATAACTGGTGATGTTACTGAAAAGTGGCATCATATGTAATGGGCTAACAAAACAAGCTAAGGACATAGACTGCGAGAAGGCATTAGCGACAGTTGCTTAACACTAGTGAGCATAAGCAGAAGATAAGAAAAAATGCTTTGGGGAGTGTTTGTAAGACTTGTGGGGAACAAACTAAAGTTACTGAAAAAGTGGTACCGCATGCAGTGGGCTAACAAAATGAGCTAAGGATATAGATTGAATGAAAGTGTTAGTGATGGTTGCTAACTGATAGCGAGCGTAAGTGGAAGAGAGCAAAAAAAAAAAGAAAACGCTTTTGGGAGTGTTTGTTTTACTTTTTTCCTGTCGTGACCAAATTATAGTAGCGATGTCACTTAAAAGTGGCATTGGATGTAATGGGTTAGCACAACGAGCCAAGGATGTCGATTGAGGAAAAGCGTTTGTGACGATTGCTAACCGCTAGTGAGCGTAAACAGAGGATAGCTAAAATAAAATGTTTTGGGGAGTGTTTTTTTTTATTTTTTATTATTATTATTAATTTTTTACCCGTCTCGTGATGTTACTTAAAAGCGGCAACATCTGGAGCGGGTTCACAAAACGAGCTAAGGACATAGGTTGAGTGAAAGCGTTAGCGACAGTTGCTAAATGAAAGATAGCTTGAAAAATGCCCAGGGAGTGTTTGTTCGACTTTTTACCCTTAAAAAACAAAACAAACTAAAGTTTGAGGGAAATAATTAGCGACAGTTGCTACCCGGTAGCAGGCGTAAACAGACGATAGCTCAAAAAATATGATGCAAATAAAAAGGCAAGAGGTTAAATGACCCCGCGAATCAGAGGCGCAGTCCTATAGCAACTGTCAATCAATGGTCCTGCCTAGCAACATGCCCCTCGCCCACCTGCACTTGGATGATGTCATCATTCGACCGTTTTCCGTGAGACGCATGGCAGATGGAAAAAAAGTGCAGATGTATTTAGATGAGCAGGGTTTATTTTTATGTGTACATGCGAAAAGCAGATTCTCCCTAATTATTATTCATATTTTTATTTATGATACTAATTATTAGAATGAATGAATGCAAGCCATGGTAAGAGCATTAATGCGTTACAACTGCAGTAAGCAGTATTAGTTTTCATAATGACTAACAACCAGCGAGGGGTAAAAAAAAGAAAGAGAGAGAGCGAGAAAAAGGATGCAGTGAATGCACCACGATTGATAGACTCGTTTTATTTCCCCCCCTATAGTTTTCAAATACGTCATACATATTCATGCAGTTGGAGCGTCTCTGCTGTAATAATGTGATGTCACCATCATGACTTTGTTGATCTGTAGCGCCATCAAGTGGTCTTTACAATACTGTTTGTGTTTTTATTTCGGTGAATTGTGTAAATACATGATTATCATATATATAAATTACTTTTATTTTAGCTCCTCATTGATGATCATTGTTATATTTGGTGTATCATAATAATTGCCATAATTATTTAGGTTTTTACAAACACTTCCATGATCGCTATGAGAATCGTGTTTGGATGATTTATTTATTTTTTTAATCCAAAAACTATTAAAAAAAACGAATTGCTTCAGAAAAAAAGCTACATTTTGAGAAGTAATTCTCAAAGCACAAATTTCATTTTTATTTTTTGGTGACCTACAAAATATATTTGAAAAATTGGGATTAATTTTTCTCAAAATGCATTATTTAATGTATTAAAAATAGCTAAAGTTTTAAAATAATTAAAAACAATTTCTTTTATTTTTATATTTTTATTTTACATCAACACACAAAATACTGGAAGAGAAAAGATTAATACTTTTAAAAACTTTTTTAAACTCAAATTTTAAATTGTTTTGCACAATATTGAACAGATGGATTATAAAACGATTTCCCCACTTTTTTTATTTTTAGGTCACTGCTAAAAAAAAAAAATGGGGGTGGGATTCATTGTTCTACAAACATGCTTCATTTTGATCAAAGTTGTTCATAAATTTGAAAAAAAAATCTGATTAAAAAAGCAAGATATTGGGGGCGATCATCTAAGCAGTCTTTTCTTTTCAGTTTTAGGTTGGCGCTCAAACTGTTTGGGGGGAAAAAAAGTATGGATTATTCTTAAAACTTTTTCTGGTTTGACATTTTTTTTACCTTAAGTAAAATATTTAAAATAATGATTCAAATCAAGCTTTTTAAAATTGCCATATTAAAAATATTTGAATAAAAAAATGATTCAAATCAAGCTTTTTAAAATTGCCATATTAAAAATATTTGAATAAAAAAAAATTGTATGAATGAATTAATCAAAGCATGCTTTTTTAGGTTGGCACTTAAAATGAGGTGGAGGGGAAGGCATGTATTATTCTAGAATTATGCTCAGTTCTGAATGGTTGTCCATAATTTTTAACGTTTTTTTATCATAAAGTATTAGTAATAGCAGTGTTAATAATCAAATCAAACCTTTTTATTTATTTATTTAGGTTGACTTTCCAAATGGTTGTTTTCTTTTTTAAATGATTAACTATTTTGAATACATGCTTGTTTTTATTTTAGACATTATTTTCATGACCAAATGAATCAAAATATTTTAAATCATTTAAAGCAAACTTTTGTATTTGTATTTATTAAAATATTATATGGACGCTGAAAATGTTACAACAGAAAGTATTAATTATTCTAAAAACATCAGAAATTTGAAATGTTTTTGCATAATTCTGAACAGTTATTTTTCAAATAAAAAAAAATATTTTGACAAATTCCTCAAAGCAAGATTTTTTAATCCAATTTTATTATTGTGAAAAAAGCAAAATAATGTTAGTTTGTTTAATTTGGGACTCCAAATAGGATAAAAAGGATGTAGTATTCTAAAAACATTCTCAGTTTTAAATGGGTGTCCTTAATTTTGAACATATTTTTTAAAGAAAAAAGGCAAAATATTTTAATAATATAACAATCCATTAATCAACTTTATTTCTGCAGGTTTTTCAGCTCAAACTGGAAAAATTACACCAATTATTTTATGGTATATATATTGTAAAGGTTAAGCAAAACAAAAGCTTTTCATCAAAGGAAGATTTGTTTTTTTATTACGTCAGTGCTAAAAAAAAAAAGTGATGAATTATTTCAAAAACATCCTTAACTTTGAACGGTTGTCCATCATTTTGAATACATTTGAATTCCACACTTCCACATGCTCTTATATTGAAAGTATCCAAACGTCAGTATGTTGCAGGCAAAAGGTCCTCTTTTTTTTTTTTTTTTTTTTTTTTTTAAGTGTCAGGTTTCTCTTTTGGGGGTGCTCAAAAATTTGCTGCAAACTGGTGGTTGATGTGAATGTTTCCTGATGTAAGTGCTCATTAAAAAAAAGGGGTACAGGGTGCGTTTCAAACGCAAACTCAAACCCAAAGGCGATGACGACGACGACCTAACCACATTATTTTCAAAAATATCTGCCAGTCGACAGTTTACCTGCCGGATGAACTCTTTACATGGACTGTTGAAACAAATGAAGTGTTGTTAAACGTAAGAAAAAGAAAAAAAAAAGCAGTTAGAAACTAGTACGTTTTGTTTTATTTCTTTGTCGACTATGCAAATTCGCCATTGGTTCTCATGATTGACGTCTTAGCTGTGCTTGTAACATTTTACTATCAGGGGTGATTTTTTTTTTCTTTTTTGTTGACACGTGTTGAATTCTCGTGACTGTTTTGGTTGCATCCGGCACGCTTTTCTTTTCGCTTTCCCCTCCTCTTTCTCATCCTCCTTCCCTCCTCCCTCTTTCTCTCTTGTTGTTCTCTGTACAAAGTGTAAGAAAGAATTTTTAAGACAATTAATAAATTATATTTATAAGCAATGCTGAACACAACTTCCTGTGAGGCATTTTTTTTTTCCTACTCAACTGTTTCCCATCTCACTTCTGAAACCACTTTTCATATTTGAGTAGTACCAGTACACTAAACCTCCATTTGAACCTAATACAGTGGTGCCTTCAGGTACGCGTTTAATTTGTTCCGTGACCACGCTTGTAATTCAAAACACGCGTATCTAAAATCATCAAGTCTGCGCGGACCAGCTCGCGCCAGTCTTCACTCAGATCTTCAACAGATCACTGGAAATGTGCGAAGTTCCATCCTGCTTCAAACGCTCCACCATCATCCCAGTCCCCAAGAAACCTGCAATCTCGGGTCTGAATGACTACAGGCCTGTCGCTTTGACATCTGTGGTCATGAAGTCCTTTGAACGTCTTGTGCTGGACCACCTCAAGAGTGTCACAGGTCCCCTGCTGGACCCCCTGCAGTTTGCCTACCAAGCGAACAGATCTGCGGATGATGCAGTCAACATGGGACTGCACTTCATCCTAGAACACCTCGACAGTGCAGGGACCTACGCGAGGATCCTGTTCGTGGACTTCAGCTCAGCGTTCAACACCATCATCCCTGATCTCCTTTCATCCAAGCTTCTCCAGCTCAGCGTCTCACCTGCCATCTGCCAGTGGATCTACAGCTTTCTGACGGGCAGGACACAGCAGGTCAGGCTGGGGGAGGCCACCTCATCCACACGCAGCATCAGCACTGGGGCGCCCCAAGGTTGTGTCCTCTCTCCGCTGCTCTTCTCTCTCTACACGAACGACTGCACCTCAGCGAACCCGACTGTCAAACTCCTGAAGTTTGCAGATGACACCACTGTCATCGGCCTCATCAAGGACGGTGACGAGTCTGCATATCGACAGGAAGCGGAGCGGCTGGAGCTGTGGTGCGGCCGACACAACCTGGAGCTGAACACGCTCAAGACTGTAGAGATGATCGTGGACTTCAGGAGGCATCCTTCGCCACAGCTGCCCCTCACGCTGTCCAGCTGCCTTGTGTCAACCGTCGAGACCTTCAAGTTCCTGGGAATTACAATCTCCCAGGACCTGAAGTGGGCGACCAACATCAACTCCGTCCTCAAAAAGGCCCAGCAGAGGATGTACTTCCTGCGGCTTCTGAGAAAGCATGGCCTGCCACCGGAGCTGCTGAGACAGTTCTACACAGCGGTCATCGAATCAGTCCTGTGTTCTTCCATCACAGTCTGGTTTGGTGCTGCTACAAAAAAGGACAAACTCCGACTGCAACGGACAATCAAAACTGCTGAAAGGATTGTCGGTACCCCCCTACCCACCCTTGAGGACTTGCACGCTGCCAGAACTAAGACAAGGGCGTGCAAAATCCTCTCGGACCCTCCCCACCCTGGTCACCAGCTCGTCCAGCTCCTTCCCTCAGGTAGGCGCTACCGATCAATGCAAACTAGAACTAGTAGACATTCCAACAGCTTCTTCCCTCTTGCAATCAACTTCTTGAACAGCTAACTTACAATTCCATTACAACAAGCTGGCAATTTTTTGACTTGAGTTCGTTGTCACATTTCTGTATTATGTATTACTCGTGCACTCACTGTAGTTGTCTCGCCGTGCTGCACTATTTGCATATAGTGGCCACTCATGCCAGAGTAGCATCTGCTCCATTTGCACACTGATTGAGGAGTATCTGTAACATTTGCACAACCATTGTCCCAGATTATCGCAGTACTCGTCACTTTAAACCGCATACACTCCTTGAAGTCTCAGTGCCCTTTGCACAATGGTCATTGCACCGGACTATTGCGTTATTAGCCATTCCAACTGAGGACTCTGCATCTTTTTGCACAATTGTTGTTTGTTGTTGTTTTTTGTCAATGTCTTTATGTCTCCAAAGTGTTCTGTAAATTGACTGTCTGTTGTACTAGAGCGGCTCCAACTACCGGAGACAAATTCCTTGTGTGTTTTGGACATACTTGGCAAATAAAGATGATTCTGATTCTGATCTGTCCCGATTGAAATGAATGAAAATGCCATTAATCCGTTCCAGCCTACCAAAAAACAACAAAGATTTTTTGTAATTTGAGGAAAATGACACACTTTAATATAATGAATTTGATAATTAATCGTTGTATCTCTATTACAAACAACATGAAAACACTGACAGGGAGCTGCTGTGGGCCACATATATATATATATATATATTTATTTATTTTATTTTATTTTTTACACAGGACAGCTATTTATCTTCTTAAAAGATGCAAAACAAAAAAATGGTGGTTTTGTCGTGGCTTGCATGGATTTGTGGCATTTCAATTCAATGGGGAATATTTATTTGATACACCAGTAAATTTAGTTAAGGGCCTTGGCCACAATTGAATTAAATTAGCAAGTCAAGGTATCACTGTAGTCAATAATAAACGTTCCAATCAGGTCAATTCTAACAAATAGTTTTAATTACGCTTTTACATGGAAAATACATAAGCCATGACAGGGAGAAAACGTAAAACATTTGTACACTCTACAAATGTAACCAGCATGAAGGGCAAAAACAGTTTGGAAAGCCTCACAGTCCACTTTGTCACATAGTGCCAGTCCGTGCTCCTCGCAACGTCCTTTTTCAAGGGACCATTCACGCTTCTTCTTCTACTGCAGCTAAGTTAGCTTTCACAGAAAGCACCCAATTGACACTCGCGTGTGCAAGTAAGCGCAAGCCTCACAACTTGATATCCTGCGATTCGGACATTTTGGACAGTGTCTTTTTCACCCGCAGGGCCGTAAGGCGACAGGCCGGATTGTGAGCCCAGCACTCTGTCATCAGCTTCCCCATCTGACGCAAACACTGCGACAAAACACACACACACACACACACACATTAGTGACGTGACTTAATGTGTGCGTGTGTGTTGTGTGAACTTTTACCTCATCGCTCGTCCAGCGATTAGGGAAGGAGGGCCGTAGTCTCTTGACGCAGACCACCTCTCGCATGTCCTCGTATGATGGGTCGGTGGGGACCAGGTCGTGGTAGGGCAGCTGGTACTCCTCCAGGATGCCTGCAGGGACATCAAAACATGATTGGGTTAGGAATTGTCAATAAATAAGGCAGCGATCCTACTGCATGAGGGGACCGGCTTTGAAACTAATAGGCCTAGGTTTAAATCAAGAGCAAAAATGGCCTCAGAATTGGGATGGTAAGCCACTTTTCCAGACCAGTTTTCACCTCAACTTGAACCTATTCCTATTGTTGAAGAAACAGTACACTAAACAAACTAAATTGGCACACCACTGATGGTTTAGTGGCTTGGCATCCCACTTCTGACACCTCTGAGTCGTACCATCAACCTGGATTTCAACCTTTGCTGTTACTGTAGCCAAACGGGTGACGTACCTCCCGAAAGACAGCGGCGGCCGATCTCCCACAGGATGAGTCCGAAGCTGTACATGTCGGCCATGATATACGACTGGAAGTGGCTCCTGTTGAGGCTCTCGTCCAGAACTTCGGGCGGCATGTAGCGCTTGGTGCCCACTCGGGTGTTGGGCGGGATGTCCACCTCGTTGGTGTCGCTGCAGGGGCGCACAGACAAGTCGGCTACAAAAGCGTGTACATTAACTGGACGAGCCACAGATGGCATCCCACTTCTGACACCATTTTGCACCTCTGATTAACATCCGTCACCTCAATTTAAACCCATACTTTTTGGGGTTAAAACACCTGTATATTAACTGAGGAATGCTGCAGATGGTTTCAAGGCCAAGCATCCCACTTCTGACGCCACTTTGGACCTCTGGGATTATTACATTGAAAAAAATGGACACCAACTAAAAAAAGCTACGGTTGTTGTTAAGCATCCCATTCCTGACACCATTTTGAGTACTACATTTGCCCCACATTTGAACCTAGATTGCTTTGTTTGGGTTGAAAATGTGTACACTAACTGGGCAAATCACAGATGCCTTCACGACTAAGTGGCCCACTTCTGACACCTTTGTACAGTTTTGAGTAGTACCATAAAGGTCACCAACCTTTAAATTGAAAAAGAATTTTTATTTGAAAAACATGTACACTAACTGGGCTTGTCACAAATGGCATAGTTGTGAAGCATCCTAATTCTGACACCATTTTTGACAAAACTCTTGAGGAGGGCTGCACCTAACACAGATATGTATAGTAACTGGGCATAAAGGCTAAGCATCCAACTTCTTTTGAGGTTTTAACCTTAATCGCCCACATCAAAAACAGCCCCTGCCCTGATTTGAATTGGACCTACTGGACATGCCACGGGTGGCTCAAGGCCAAGTATCCCACTTCTGGCACCATTTTGCAACACTGATTGGCGGCCGCTCACGCACCTGATGAACTTGACGGCGAGGCCCAGGTCGGCGATGCAGCATGCGCCGTTCCTCTTGACCAGGATGTTCTTGCTCTTCAGGTCCCTGTGGGCGATGGCGGGCTTGCCCTGCGTGCCGAAAATCTCCGTGTGGAGGTGGCACAGGCCCGACACGGATGAGTAGGCCAGCCGTAGCATGGCTTTGCAGTCCAGCGTGGTGGACTTGAGGTAGTCATACAGCGAGCCGCTCTCGTGGTAGTCAGTGATCAGGTACAGCTGCGTCCACGAGCCCGTGCCTTTGATGTCCGCTGCGATGAATCCTGAACCAATGAGAGAGTTAGCTTAGCTTTATGAATAATCTTGTTAACATATACAGTAAGCCCTCGCTATACTGCGGTTCATTTATTGCAGATTCAACGCATCGTGGTCATCATATAGGCCGATTGACTGAAATGTGGCAGCACCGACTCACAGAAGGTCAACTGGGCTAATGTTACCAGCAGATTCAGAAACCTTACTGAGTACCTTATCCGTTAAAACACAAGCTACAGTTGGCATTTTATCAAATAAATTCACAAACGCCACCCTTTGCCCGACGAATAGCTAATGCACACACTCATAACAATAGCGACAGGAACAAATGCAAGTATGGAGCAACATTTTAGATTGATTTTGTACAATAATACAGCACTGTAGTTTAAAACATCACCGCAGTGAATTCTGGATATCCATAATGCGTTTTGCTGACAACATTGCCAGGACCATGAGTGTGAGGAACGGCGCAAATGGTTAAGCCAGGAAATCGACTCTTCATACCGGCATATCTGCTTGTGTTGTGTGTGTGGATGGCAACCACAGGTGGACAAATAAAATACCTAAATCTCTCTCTAAAGTGCAGTTCAACAAATGCATACATGAAACTTAGAAATATATATTAAATCATTGATCACTATCTTGCAGATTTAATTTATTGAGGGACTTTTTGGGAACATAACGCCCACGATAAACAAAGGTTTACTCTACTTACAGGTTTTTGGAGTTACCAATCATCACTTAGTTGTTTTGTGTTGCAAGCTCAAATTTGAGGTACAATCAGAATCAGAATCATCTTTATTTCGCCAAGTATGTATAATTGGCCTGACAGAAATGTGACAACAAACTCAAGACAAAAATATTGGCAGCATGTTGTACTGGAATTGTAAGTTAACTGTTTAAGAAGTTAATGGCAAGAGGGAAGAAGCTGTTGGAATGTTTGCTAGTTTTGGTTTGCATTGTTCGGTAGTGCCTATCTGAGGGAAGGAGCTGAAGAGCTGGTGACCAGAACGTGGAGGGTCCAAGAGGATTTTGCATGCTCTTGTCTTAGTTCTGGCAGCATGCAATGGTGGGTAGGGGCGCACCGACAATCTTTTCAGCAGTTTTGATTGTCCGTTGCAGTCGGAGTTTGTCCTTTTTGTAGCAGCACCAAACCAGACTGTGATGGAAGAACACAGGACTGATTCGATGACCGCTGTGTAGAACTGTCTCAGCAGCTCCAGTGGCAGGCCGTGCTTTCTCAGAAGCCGCAGGAAGTACATCCTCTGCTGGGCCTTTTTGAGGACGGAGTTGATGTTGATCGCCCACTTCAGGTCCTGAGAGACTGTAATTCCCAGGAACCTGAAGGTCTCGACAGTTGACACAAGGCAGTTACACAGCGTGAGGGGCAGCTGTGGCGATGACGCCTCCTGAAGTCCACAATAATCTCTACAGTCTTGAGCGTGTTCAGCTCCAGGTTGTGTCGGCCACACCACAGCTCCAGCCGCTCCACTTCCTGTCGATATGTAGACTCGTCACCGTCTTGTCATCTGCAAACTTCAGGAGTTTGACAGCCGGGTGCGTTGAGGTGCAGCCGTTTGTGTGGAGAGAGAAGAGCAGCGGAGAGAGGACACAACCTTGGGGCGCCCCGGTGCCGGTGATGCGTGTAGATGAGGTGGTGTCCCCCAGCCTCATCTGCCGTGTCCTGCCCGTCAGGAAGCTGTAAATCCACTGGCAGATGGCAGGCGAGACGCTGAGCTGGAGAAGCTTAGAGGAGAGGTGTTCAGGGATGATGGTGTTGAACGCAGAGCTGAAGTCCATAAACAGGATCCTCGTGTAGGTCCCCACGCCGTCGAGGTGTTCTAGGATGAAGTGCAGTCCCATGTTGACTGCATCATCCATAGACCTGTTCGCTCGGTAGGCAAACTGCAGGGGTCCAGCAGGCGACCTGTGACGCTCTTGAGGTGGTCCAGAACGAGGCGTTCAAAGGACTTCATGACCACAGATGTCAAGGCGACAGGCCTGTAGTCATTCAGACCCAAGATTGTAGGTTTCTTGGGGACTGGAATGATGGTGGAGCGTTTGAAACAGGATGGTACTTCGTACTTAAATCAGCGGTCTGTGTGAGCAGATTGCTATTGAATGGTTGGACTGCGGTTTTTCCCCAAGTCACCAGCTGCAAATCAGCATTTGGTGAGAGACATTGATGACTCAAAAGTAACTATTGCTGGTTTGAAAAAGTAACTGTCGTCTGATTACTCTCCCAGGGAAAGTAACACGTTACTGTGCTGTGTTACCCACATCGCTGTCTACCATTGTGTATGTATATGTGACATGAAGGTTCTCCACTAAAGGAATGATACAGATTATGCATGACTCTTGGAGCAGTAAATGCATAGAGTAAATATTGCAGTCTTTACCCAGTATGTTTTCGTGTCTCATGAGGACCGTCTGGTAGATCTCGGTCTCCCGGAACCAGCTGGCCTCCTCGGTGGTGAAGAAGACTTTTACTGCCACTTTCTCTCCTCGCCAGCGGCCCATCCACACCTCGCCGTAGCGGCCTTTGCCGATCTGCTTCACCATCTGGATCTGCTTGGCGATCGTCCTCTGCACCTGAGGGGGGAGCGGAAAGTTCAAGTTTAAAACTCGATACGATAACTCTCACGATACTGTGGCTCATCCTTCGTGCCCCTGGTATATTGCAGAAATTTAAGCGATCTTTTTTGATGGCTTTTTACAGTACACAGTACATGCAAGTCCAAGTTTGGAGTTGTACACCTTCACTGTAGTACCACATTGTGCCACAACAAGAAATGTATTGTTATATGCCCTGACCGTATGTGTTGCTACTCCGCGGGAAAAAAAGTCAAAGTTGTTTGAGTTTTTATACTACTTTATTACTTTTTATACTACTTTATGTAGCAGCTATAGCTAATTTACTGTATATACTAATTTTGAATTAGGCAGTCTATGGCATTTCCCATATATCTTAGCATAAAGCTAGCAAATTTTCATTAGACGTAAATATTTGATTTGCTTGAACATGTTGGTGTTTAAATATTCTATACAACGTATAATTATCTTATGTATTATGTGTCAGTTTTACAGTAAGCTTCAACTTGTGGGGACACATTTACAGCTTGAAGCAAGCACACTCTGCTTCTTATTTGCAGAACTGTGCGAGCGAGTCTTCATTTCATCAAAGACATGTTACACGATTGGCTCCCATTTCTTGATAGTCAAATACTGAGAAGATGCGCTAAGGAATACTTTAAAAAGTGTGTTTTAATAAATTTGACAATAATAAGTGTATTTTAATACGTTAAAATGTGTGAGAAGGCTAGAACGCCATCCATCTTCATCCTCACTAGGGTCACGGGCGTGCTGGAGCCCATCCCATCTGACTGGGCAAGAGACAGGGTTCCCCCCCTCAACTGGTCGCCAGCCAAACTAGAACTAGGACTATTAACAATAATTGATGTAGCATCCCTAAAGCACAGTCTTTTACCTATTGCGGGTGGGTCTAGAATGTGATAAACGAAGAAAAACTAGGTTTAATGTACAGTATATTCCCTATGTACTGTCTCCTGGTAGTGTAATACACCAATCTCACCAACAGGGGGAGCCCTGAACCTGAACCAGAGCTCTGCGACTGCTCTATCAAGTCCTTCAGGGACTCTCCGGGAGGAATGTAGGTCTCATCCTGTTCAAGGCCGATGGTGTAGCGGGGACGGGACAGCTGACGCTTATACCTGTTAAAAAAAAAAACATTAAAAAAATTGATTTAAAAAAACACATTTGTACAATCTTTTGTAGCACCGTTGGCCCTTGAGTACTGTAATTTCAATCCTCTGTATGTGTTACGCATATTGAAGAATTGATAATAAAAGCACCTTGTAGCTTGTAATGAAGAGTCAGCACAGCCTTTTTACGGAAAAAAATATAAGAAGTTTTGATGGATAATACTTACCTAAAGTAGCAGAAGACAATAATAACAGCCAGAATGATGCTGCAGACTGTGACGGAGATCAACAAGGCCATGTGGTGGACCTTCCCGTCAACATATACTGAAAGAAGAGTACAAATGGAAACAATGGTACTACACAATATACATTTCATACACCTATTTTAATCAATTTAAGGACTGTCTCGTTGAACGGTCAAGTTTCAAAATATAGTGAAACGTATTCTATGTATAGTTGATTAGAATACTCTAAATTGTGTTAAAAGGTAACGGGACCCTTTAGAAAGCTGAACATAGTAAATATGTTTATGAATATTTACAGCCAGACCCCACAAATCATTTTGGGCTTAACTGAATGTCATATGTACATTTTGTGTTGAAACTGGTGAATTCAGTTAGAAATTCCTTCACTCCTAGTCAAAATGATACAACGTCGAGAGCTCACTGAAACTGAGAGAGCCCTCATTAAAGCACTATGATGCTGTTAAGCCTTATAAGAATTTCAAGCACCAGAGAGTCATTTTTCTTCTAATCACAATAGCAAATCGGGCAGCCATTATTAAAACCACTAGACAAAACTACTGCACAATCAAACAAGCATAAATCACACAGTGTATATATTCCCCCCTAAACAATCATGACAAAAAGAGTCAGATGTGTTTTACGAACTGTGGTGCTGCACTTTTCGGATTTGGGATTTACATTGCTTCTATATTATTGTAATGAGCACTTCCAACAGTTCTATCGTTCCATATCTGGGTGAAATTCAAACCTACAGAATGGTCAATATTGACCTCGTACAAATTTGATTTGTTTTCCCAATAAAACACTGAAAATGCATATCATTGTGTTTAAGTATATATCCTCAAAATGATCAACAAACTTTGACAGCAAGCTCCGCCCACATATGATGGCGTAGGCCAAAAGAGCTTGGCAACTAAGTGTCGCTCTTCTGTCTAGGACACCCGCTTCCAATCAGGGGCTCATTTGGCCTGATGGATAACTAACTGTTAAGTTTCAAACATGAGCCCTTGAAATCTTTTTGTGCATACCGTTATGCTAAACATATCCACCCAATTTTGTGTCAATCTGTGAACTGGTGTCGCAGCTAATTTACTAACTACACTCCACTTACAAGAACTAGTCCAAAAGACAAACTTACGAGGCGGCTTGAGAGGCGACAGTGTAGGATGAAGGTTTCGATTGCAGTAATCTTGATCTGTGCAGCATTCAAGTGACCTCCTCTGACGCAAGCTCCATGTGTCCTAAACACAACACAAGACACTTGTTTATATGTAGTGGTCCTTGATTTTTAAGTGCCCCAATTCACAAGTTTTTGTAGTTACAAAGCGTCACTTGGTCGATATTTTGCTTTGTGTTGCGACCACGCAATTTAGCACTCATTATTTGGGATCTTATTGACTCTAAACTGATTTACCATCTTGGTCATAATTAAACACATAAGTCAAGGTACCACTGTCTATATTTTCCTACATGAAACACCAAGCACAATCAAATCAAAGTGAATTGGAGCTACTCACTCGGCACTGAAACTCCGACCCGACCAGCCCCAGACAACCTGCAGTCAAGACTGGAACGCCCCCTTCTTCCTCCACCATGGTGAAACAGTAGCCATCAGTCCTGAAGAACACCATTTAATTTATTCCATCTGTCTGCCCGTCCCTTCACTGGAGAAGAGCGTGTTGGCGTACCTGCATGTGTTGTTGTTGGTGTCATCTGGACAATGGTGGTAGCAGTGGCACCAAAGCAGTCGCTGCGACGGGGAAGCCGTGGATGCGCTTCCACCGTTCTCCTTCCCGCCATCCGCCGCCGCCTCTCTACTGGACGCTCGCAGCAGCATGCTATCCAATATGTTGCCTGGGAGACAGAGGAAGACAAGGATCCGGTCACGCACGAGCCGTTTGGTCAAGTTCTGACTTCTGGATAGCACCACTATTGTGTCAGATTTATAGAATCCATCAACAGTATTCAAAAAACACAAATGTAAAAGCATACAGCTATACCACACGCATCATCTGGAGTAGTTCAGAATCTATATTTTTCTATAAACATGACAAAAAAATTTCAAAATACAAATAAAATACATCGTACTCATTAGAGATGCTGATAATGAAATGTATTCATGTGTGCAGACTGCTACAGGCGTGTTTTGCAAGTCGAGCTTGACTCGAACACGTTTTGCTCTGACGAACTAATCGGAGGACAGAACAATGCTGACATCATCGAGGGACAGCGCTCTGGCCCTGGGAGATCTCATTTGAAACCTGATTGATTAAAGAAATGCAAAGATCATTTTAAGTTACATGAGGCAGCACTACTGATTCCGAAGGCCCTAGGCAGATTAGCTTGACCTTGCAACCTAAGCTAAAGTCTGATTGGACAAAAAAAAAATACAAAATCTAACACTCACTGGAAGCAGTGCAGCCAAGAGAAACGCCGGGAAAGGAAGAGAATATACTGTAGGAAATAATATGATTGAATGGAACACATTCAGATGTAGGTTGCAAATGTACAGTAGGCTAGTGAACTATGTGAAACAACATTGGGAGAAAGAGTTGACCATTAAAATAACAGAGGACATGGAAATCACAGTTATCCTCCACAAATGTTTCTACATTTGTTGAAGAAACTTAATTTGCGTTCTCTCTTGCAGAAAGCCCAAAATTCTAGTACACAACTGGGCTGTTGTGGGAAATGTGGCAAGGTCATGGCTGACCATGCCACATCTTAGGGTCCTACCATATCCATCCAGATCTTCTGGAAGAAGAATCTTCCAAATGTTTGAAGTTTTAATATCTGCGGCTCATTCATTTTCCCCTATCTTGAAAACCACATTTATCTTTTCAAGGTATCACAACACATTGGCTATTTTCATCTACACAGCATGTATGCAACATCAAGTGGTTCCAGTTAACTGCAGTGTAAATGTTCAATCCTTGGACGTTATTATTCTCAAAATCTTTCTTTGTACTTCCATAGTGAGGCATGTGAGGTCCTACTTAAGTTGCCAAATATCGTTCACTCCACCCGCACTATTCACCAATGTCTTCAGTTTGTAACCTTGTACGAAGATACTGTACTGATACGCCTTTAAGTCCGTTCCCACAACATGTTTTTTCAGTCCTACTACTCAAACTTTCCCAAAAGAAGTAGAACAAAGCTTCGGTATTCCGTCTTATCCTATTTCAAAGAAGCACCTGTTTGTCACTTGAGGGAGGATGTGGGGGGAGTGTGTGAAAGTGCGAAAAGTCTCTCTCCTTCGAAGCTTTTAGGATTTTCATTCATTCCGGCACGTTCATTGAGAGCAGATGCCCGACAGCTGCGAGCGGAGATGCTGAGAGCACGGGGGACGTCTCACTCTCACTCTCTCTCTCTCTTATAGCATTTATAAACAAGTTCCCTGGGCAGATTTCATGTGATGATGATCAAATTAAAAAATAGAGCAAATAAAATACTGTAATGGCCTCCTATGTGGGCAGTCACTGAGTAGATCCCTCTGGTGTTGCCCAAACTGTAAGAGATGGACCAAGGTTTTAAAAGGGGGTCACACTCGAAGCGAGGAGCAGGAGGAGGGGGGCCGGGAGACGGGATGAGCAAAACGAGACGTGACAGAGCTGCGGGGAACTATTGCGGCGGCACACAAGAGACGCTGGCCTTTGCCTCCCTTTCTCTCACTCTGCAGCCCTCCTGCAAACACTTAGCGCCTCTCACCCTCTCTCGGTCACTCCCTATCTCTTCATGTATGTGGATCTTTACGATAGCCTTGTCATCCTCCATTAGGTTTCCCTTGATCCGGCTCCTACTTTTTGTCATTTTCCTGGTGCAGCCTCCCTGCGTGGGTCCAGCCGGACGTCATGCGAGGTGCCGACGTGCTGTTGACAAAACACAAAAGACCCGCACCCAGCATTCGCCACTAGCACGGCGTGTATTCACTTTGTATGCATTGGGAAAGACGGGAGAAACTGGGCGGAATAGTCAGAAATGCCGGAGACTAAGGGCCGCTGTAGAAAAGTGGACACTGTGGAGGATAATACTGCAATGTGTGGAGCAAAGGCACAATACAAACAACAATGATGGGTCCTTTGCATTTACTTCTTGGAATGTCAGCCACGGAAAGGAGACACATAGTATTTGAGATTAGATTAAGGGCTGCTGCAGCAAAGTGGAGACCGCAAAGTATAATACTGTAGTGTCCAGAGCAAAGGCACTGTACAAAATACTACAATGGAGGAGAACGAAGGTCTTTTGTATTTACACTTATGTTGGCCACAGTAATGAGACACATTGTATTCGAGAGGAGACTAAGGGCAATAGCGGCAAAGTGGAGACTGTGGAGTATAAAACTGCAGGATCCAGAGCTAAGACACCGTACAAGCAACTACAAATGAGAACAACAGCAGTTTCTTGTATTTACTTCACAGAATGTTGCGCACAGTACGGAGACACGTATTCGCGATGAGACTGATGGCTGGTGCAGTAAAGTGTGGAGTCAAAACTGCACCGTACTGAGCTAAGGCTCAGTACAAACAACAACGGAGGAGAATGAGGGTCTCCTTTAGTCACTCAACTCAACTTTATTTCAAGAGCACTTTAAAACCACCACAGCTGCACACAAAGTGCTGTACATTATATAAAAATAAAATAACAACAGTAAACAGGACACATTAAAATAATAGCTTAAAAGCAATGTAAACAACAACAGAAACAAAAAATAAACTGCTGAGTTGAAAGCCAAAGAATAAAAATGTGATTGAAGACAGGCTTTTAAAATGTCTATTAAATGTTGTCCACAGGAAGGAGACACATATTATCAGAGTAGAGACTAAGGGCGAAGCAAAAATTCAAAATACCTTTCTAGAGTTGCACAAAAGTACAGACTTTAAACGCAGAAGTCGGAATTAGACACACCATCAATTGACACAGGATAACGAGGGTAAGGAGACATTTTATTTGAAAGGAGACTACAGGCATCTGCAGCGAAGTGGAGACTCTGGAGTATAACTCTGGAGTTTGAATGCAATTATTGGGAACGAGACACGCTAACAAACAACAACTGAGAAGAAAAAGGGTCTGCTGTAATTACTTAAGGGCAGACTGTGGAGTATAATACTGCATCCTCCAGAGCCAATTCACACTTCACAACGGAATTTATTTATCTTGTAACTGCGCTGCCTCATGTCTCCCGATTCTCTCCGGAAATGTCAGGTATGCCAGTAATCTGTCAATCCATCTCTCTCTTTCTACCATGTTGTCACTGTCTACAAACCATGAGCGACCATCTTGAATTGCATGGAGTGGTTCTACTATATGAGCTTATCGTATCTGCATTAGATGTTGACACAGGAGTAGATTTCGACTCCTCCCACTCCCACATAGTTTGATCAAATTCCCTCCCAATCCCAAGGCAAAATTTTACAGAATCCTACTCTAATCCCCCACTCTTTTTGCTCCCAATCAATCCTTCTCCATTTTTATTAATATCTTGAAAGTCAGCGGGAGTGTTGTCATGGTTCCCGCTGCCGCCCAATCCCGGTGACTTTCGTTCCTGCTCCCGCCCGCTCCCAGGGATTTTCGCTTAGGCTCTTGCCCAATCCGTGATTAATAGTGGATTTCATTCTCATACTTCGGAAGCCCCACGGGACCCATGGGACCTAGTGGGAATCCTGAAAAAATGTCAGCCCCTAATCTGCTTGTGGCAGAAAAGGTGAACAGAGTCAGTCCAAACATCAAATACAGGCAGTTAAAGAAATAAGAATAGTTGCACAGTAACTAGTGCGATATGATTCAACGGTACATCTTAAAGTGGAACGATTCGATTCAGTTCGATTCAGTGGGATTACGATTTGATCTGAGATAGCACGGCTCAGTTCGAGAGGGTATGATGCAATGAGTGTTTTGCTGAAAGTAGACAATTTTACAATATGAAATAACATGTCAGTACTGTAAATGTGGAATTTTCAAATCTCTATCAAAGACTAGAGAAGTGTATTTGTAACTTTTGTCATATTTCTTAATATCGGTATATTATTTTGTATTTTATATATTGTAGTTATAGCTAGGGCTGGCTCTTTATGTGCAATGTTCCACTCAACACATACTTCTTTTAATAAACATCAATGTTTTTGCCCATGTGTGACTCGCTGAATACCCTGGTTTGTAAGCATGGTCAGCTGCCAGCCATGAGAGATATGGTGCGCTGTGATTGTCACATTGCACATGATGTCCAGGTATTGGTGGTAATTCCCACTCGTTCTGTATTGCATAACTGTTCTTTGACTTTATCCTTAATTTTGTGGTAGTTAGTGAAATGCTGTTAAGTAGGCTTTACACGATCAGGATTTTTGGGGCCGATCAGCGAGTTTAAAAAAACGATAACCGATCACCGATCCGATCACGAGATGGAGCAATGTGTCTATTTCAATGACCTCTTCCATTTACTGTATATACTTGTGTACTAAATAGCTCAATAAAACATATTCACAATAAATAATGTATCTTTATTCATCTACTTATGCCAGTGAGGCATAGTGACAGACAGAACAAATGAATGGTCTTCTATTAGATGGCAGGAAGTACATACAATAATTAATGTATCCACTTTTTGTGACATTTTTGTTTGTTGGTGTGCGGTGAGATTTTACAATTGTAAAATATATTCCTTGGCTCCACAAGGGTTGGAAATCACTGCTCTTGTCAGATCGTGTATACTAATTAGCCAGGTCAAACCAACATGGCAACATGACAGAAATAATTGGGTGCAAACTTACTGGAATTAAATTACTTTATTGTAATTAAATTACTTCACCCACACCGAAACTTTAGAGCATGATTCGACAGAACGGCAGCATGTTTACGCACAAACGTTAGTGCTAGCACTAGCTTGCTAGGCTACATAACAGTTTGTTGCCTGCTTGCGAGCCGTATCGTACTACAAGTACGGGAACATACCTCAAGCAAGCCTTAAAACGAACGTCCTCTCCTGAGCACCGGTGACCACCAACACACGTTTTCCCCCATTTTGTTCTTATAATACAGTCAGTGCGATCCACTCTTGTTGTCGTCGCCACGGTAACAAGTGTATCCGGTCGCATTTGAGATGACAAGATAAAGCCCAATGATCGTAAAAAACGGGATGCAGTGGTATCGGAATACAAGATTTGATTGCAGTAGTCTGAGCAAATTTGCATTGTAGTCTGATCCGGGCATTACGTGTTGTCTGTCTCAGACGTGTTGTCTCTCCCACACCGCCGACATGTTTTTTTTTTTTAAATAACTTTATTGGCCGTCAGATATTTACAGTACTACGTCAAAAGACGTGACAAGGCTAAAAATAAACTAGCTTTTGGATTCAAATATACTGTGCACGATGGCGACGCAGAGTAAATGTCTTTAGCGGAGCCGATCAATGACGTCATTGATCAGATCGGCGAATTATGACATTAAAGCAGATCAGCATAAAATGCTAAATATCGGCCGATGCCGATCAGGCCGATCAGATTGGTGTTAAGTCTGCTGTTAAGTCAGTATGGTGTATCGGGACTCTAATGTTTTTATCATGTCCCGAAAACCCTCAGTCTTTAACAATAAACCGGGAAATTTAACCGTTATTATCTTTCTTCTCGCAGAGTTGTGCGTGACTTTTGGCTGGAAGAAGTCTTGCACGTCTGTGTCTTTGTCTGTCCATGTATTTGTGCTAGCCGTGCTAGCCTCCTCATCGCCTGTTTCCCCATGCTGTCTCACAGAGTGTGTAGATTTTTCAATACGACCGGTGTACTTTAGGGCAGTTTTACAGTCTTTGCATATGGCAAGGCTTTTATTCAATACTCCATTATTCTTCTAAAATCTGAATTTCTTCCACACTTTGGATTTTAAACTTGCTGCGAGTGTTATGGTAAATGGACTGCACTTATATAGCGCTTTATCTTCACCATCACAGTGCCCAAAGCACTTTACAAAGCCTCACATTCACCCACTCACACATTCATTCATACACCAATGGGCGACTGCTGCCATGCAAGGCGCTTCCAGGCCCACTGGGAGAAAATTAGGTTTGAGTGTCTTGCCCAAGGACACTTCGACATGCGGACAGTCTGCGTCAGGATTCGAACCGGTGACCCTTCGGTCAGTCCACGACCTGCTCTACCTAATGAGCCACAGCCGCTCAGCCGTGTTCTGAATCCTGTCATTTCCTCCATATTAGTCATTATTTCCCTCAAAGTATAAAGAATATATGCCTGTGAATATAGTGTTATTCTGTCTATATGTGTTGCTGCACAGTTTGTGTTCAAATATCAGGTGATGGTTAGGGTTAACTGTCATAATACCGCCACGTAGATCCTATTTGGTAGCCTGCGTTTGGCATTTGCGTTGTGTGTTCGCATTAAGCTTACGAGACTATACTTTGACAAAGCTTTGTGGTTGTTTTTACATACACAACGTGCAATTCTCTTTGTTTTATGTTTGAATTGACAGCAAACCTCAACTGGGAGTGGAATTAAACACCTTGAAGCCTCTTTTTTGAAGAGATATTCATGATCGACCAAGCACTGGCAGTGTTATGGTACATACTGCGGCCTTTCTGACAGACAGCATGGGCTCGTTTCCCGATCAGTGCGCCAATTCCCAGCCACTGCCGGTCCCAAGTCCGTATACAAATCGGTAGGTTGCGTCCAGGGCGTCCAGTCCAAAAACTGTGCCAAACAAATAATGCAAGTGACTCGCTGTGGTGTCCCCTGACAGCAAAAAGGCACGTCTTTGGTCACTATCTGCCAAGCTGCTGCTTGTTGAGTTAAATTCACAGCCACCAGCCACCATTTCAAATTTTTGCTCACAAGTCAAAGTAAAAAAAATAAAAAAAATAAAGATTTGCCCAGCGACAGAAATGAACAATGTCACACGCCACCCTAAGAGGGTCCGTCTCGTAAAGGCACATGAATGTATATAGATAATACAATATCTTGTATATATCATATGCGTTGAAATGTGTTTAAAGCGTGAGAGATTGGTAAAATATTTTAAAAAATGTTTTCTATGATCTCTCTTTATTGTGGATTTTCACCAGTTGGGGGTGGTTTGGGAATGTATCTCTGTGATACTGCTTCACTGTATTTACATGATTTCTTTTGAGGAAAATTTATTTGAAATCCAAACAAATTGGATGTCAAGCAAAATCCGGTGATGAATGATATCATCTCGACAGTACTCCGAACATGAAAACATATCAAAAAGCTCAAGTTTTCTGAGTCCGAACCTCCAGGTGCTTGGGTAACGCCTTAATCGTTTCAAGCTCTTTGGCTAAACTAGCCTTTCACATGCCATTAGAAGCCTCCAAGTCCCTCCCCCTATGGGTCTTTGAGGCCTGATGGCAGGATATAGAGGCCACTGTCAACACGCAATTAACAACGGGTTGGCCCCAGAAGGCCCCCAAAAAACCTTAAAGGCCTCTTTTCAACACATGGTGCTTTGTTGCGAGTGGAGAACAGAGGTGAGGGAAAGCCATGTTGTGCTTGAGTAACAAGATGGAGACGGGCAGGTCCAGATAGAAAAAGAAGGGCCAAGGAAAGGAGAGCGCGTTCATTAGTCATCCTGCTGGTGTCAAATAGAGCCTTTCATCGGGCTTTGGTAAACACTACCTGCCTCCTCCTTTCCACTCCCTTCCTCTGCCTCTAAGTGGTTGTCCATCTTCCCCTTGTTTGACAGGGTCACCACTACGTGGGGGGAGAGACGCGGAAGGGGTACCGTCTGCATGTACTCTCGATACCCACTTTTTTATCTTCACGTTGTTTCTTACGTCAGCGCCCGGATGAGCTAAACGATCACGCGTGTAATGGAATGTCTTAATGACATTGGAGGAGTCAGACTTGTTCATCATGGTCTTTAAAAGCTTTTGAAACAAACCCGCAATGAGTGTCACGGACAAGCTCATTCGTCAAGTTTTTGAGGGGCAAATAAAGTTAGCATCGTTAATCAGAAATAACAGTTCATAAAACCCATCTGTCTTGGATTCTTGCTTCTGATTGGGGCTCATTTGGGAAAATTCCGTACTAGGAGTTTGTCAAAGTATGAGCCCTGAATTTGCCCGAATGGGTTCTTTCAAAGTAAAATGGCAGACTTTCCTGTGTAATTTTGAACGTACCCAGCAAGATACCTGCATTTTGATCACAATCTTTGCTTTTTCATCCACAAACACATTATGAATATAGTTAAGTATTGATGTAAAATACAATATTTGATGCTTTATATACACTAATTATTTGGCATGGGGTGGCACGGCGGCCGTTGGGTGTCTCACTTGCGTAAAATGCCAAAAATGTATTTTTAGTGTGAGTGAAAGCTCGTGTGCATTTTGATTGGCTGTAAACTGTGGCGTTGCGGCGGTGTGCACCGGCGATTACAAACAGTTTCTGACTCATCAGCCACTCATTAAAACAGCTGCCAAACCACACACACTGCGCAACAGTTCAGTCGGGTTGGGACCTGCCGCTCAGTGTGTGGCAGCCTTAAGTGAAACTGGCTTAGAAAGGTTGAATTAAAGAAAACAAAAATGCACTGAGTTTTTGGAGGCAAATCCTCCAAAATATCCAACTTTAACATCATGCTCCACCCACATGAGATGGCATAGGCAAAAACAATTTGGCAAAGCATCATCTGTCAAGGGTACCTGCTTCTGATGGGGGCTCATTTGCCTTAATTTCCAAGTAGGAATTTGTCAAAGTACAAAATGGCTGTTTTAAACCAAAATGGATGACTTCCTGTTCAGGCAAGACTTCCTGAGACTTTTTCGCGGGTTCTGTTATGATAGACATGTCCGACCAGTTTTGCGATGATCAGTGAAAGTTTCTCGTGGGCCCTACTGAATGCTAGTACATATACTATATTGCCAAATGTATTCGCTCACCTGCCAGATATGAATTTAAGTGACATCCCATTCTTAATTCATAGGGTTTTTACTATGACATCAGTCTACCCTCTGCAGTTGTAACATCCGAAACTCTTCTGGGAAAAATTTGTCGTTGAAATTTATTTACCAAATGGCAGACCGGTGCCCTAAAACACATACAGGATACACACCCTTGCCAGAACTAATGAGTTCTTGGGCATTTTGAGGCCCCCAAAAGGCGATTCCATTAGTGAGAAGAATAATAATAAACAGCAATTTCAAGATAATTGGCTGGCGCAAGAGAAAAAAACTACTTCAGCCATCACTTCATCATGTCACATTAGAACGCATGACTCACTAATGAATGAGAGACTGTATTGTGTGTGTGTGTGTATGTGCGTGTGTGAGTGTGTGTTTGTGTCTGCGCATGTGCACGTGCGTGCATGTGCATTTGTAGTCTCCTGTGGGGATGAGTGACAGGTACACATAAGGATTCCGGAACTCCCGGCTCATTCCAGAAAAGCCCTCAAAGTCACAAAGCAGCATTGGAGAAAAGGGACATAGAAAGACGATGAAGAAGAAGAAACAAAGCGCAGGAGAGTCATGAATAGAGAGCAGCTGGTTTTGTCATCAATTCTTTCTCGTAAATAAGTCAAACAATATCCATACCACCTGTAGGCCATTTTTCCTAAGCTAAAAATCAAAGCTCAAGACAATGTCGTTAGGAGTTTTGTTACAGTATGTCAAGTGTATAGCAATAGATTCATAGGATTGAAACACACAAAAAAGGATCCCATACTATATAATGGATTGGAGTATACATAAATATACAGAGGTATCTTGGAGTAATCAAGAAGCCATGCTAGGGGTTAGAAGGTTCTGGGAAAGGCTTAAGGTACCGGTAAGAGGATAGGAGTTGGGAAAGCATTGGGGATATTGGGATAAGGGTTCGGGATAGAGACAGCATTGGGGAACTGGGGTTACTATAGGGTTAGGGGATTGGGATAGGGGATTGATTCGAGGGTTGGTGTTAGGTATTATGGGTAGAGTTAGGGATATGGTTTCCAGCAGCGGTGTCAAACATACGGCCCGGGGGCCGGATCCTGCCCGGGAGGACGTCCGAACCGGCCCGCCAGGTGTTTGATTCTTTTTTTTACTTCTGGGATAAGTCCCAAATGTTAAAAAAAACACACATACAAATCAAAAACTATCAATCCCTGTATTGTACGCTCGAAGGTGCTGTTGATGCTGATGGTGCACTGTGGTAGACAAGACTCAGAACTAACAGCAGATGGCAGCATACTGGGTCTGTAGTGGCGTGTTGTCCTATCATTTTTCTGCTTTCCTGTTGTTGACCGTGACCCCAAATCAGCTATGTCTCTCTCAAAAAAGAGAAAAGTGGACATTGAGGAAAACCTGTGTGCTTGGTGTGTTTGCAACAAGTCGCTGTGCTCAAGGAATATATTCTTAAGCGCCACTATGAGAGTCGAAAAATATAATAGCTTGAATGGAGAATTGAGAACACAGAAGATAAACGAATTGTTGCATGGTCTGAAGAATCAGCAGTCTATTTTCACCCTGAGTCGAGAGATCAGCGATGCAGCCGTGAAAGCCAGCTACCTAATTGCGAGCAAAATAGCATTAGCGTCAAAGCCGTACCCTGACGGTGAGTTTGTCAAACCATGCATACCAAAGGCTGCAGAAATTGTGTGTCCTGAGAAACGACAAACTTTTGCCAACATCAGCCTGTCGAGGAAATCAGTGGCCGAAAGGATTTCAGAACTATCGACAGATTTGGAAAACCAACTGAAACGCAAAGTTGAGTCATTTGTGGCATTTTCTGTCACCATGGATGAGAGCACTGATATTACCGATGTCGCCCAACTGGCCATATTCATTCGTGGCGTTGATGAGACTTTGACTATCACGGATGAGTTTCTGGAGTTGGTGCCTATGTTAGACACCACAACAGCCGAGAACATTTTCAGCGCTGTCGTAGATGTGCTGGACAGGGTAGGATTGGACTGCTCTCGCGCTGTCAGCCTGGATACAGACGGTGCACCATCAGCGGTCGGGAAAAAAGCCAGGTGTTGTCACAAAGTTTAGAGAGAAAGTTCAAGCCGCAAATGGAGGGGGTGAGTTTTGGACATTTCACTGTATTTTACATCAGGAGGCATTGTGCCGCAAATCGTTAAAAATGGATCACGTCATGGAGATTGTTGTTCGAACTGTTAATTTTATCCGAGCCAGAGGTCTGAATCAGCGTCAGTTTGACTGCCTTCTCAGTGACAGTGACATTACCCAAGGCCTGCCATACCACAATGAAGTGAGATGGTCAAGCCGAGGTGCTGTGCTAAAGCGCTTCTTTGAGCTACGCGAGTAAATTTGGCAGTTCATGATGAAAAAAGCCAAGCCTGTCATGGAATTACAATGCGAACAATGGTTGCTGGACCTTGCATGTATGGTTGATATAACAGAGCATTTGAATAATATGAACAAAATGTTGCAAGGGCGGCAATAAATTGTCACACAGTATTATGACAGCATACGTGCGTTCAAGTTAAAGCTTGCATTGTGGGCCACGCAGCTGACAAAGAGTGACCCTGCTCATTTTCCCTGTCTGAGACAGGTACGCACAGCCAACCGTTCTGCTGAGACAGTATAAAGACAAGATTGCGGGATTGCTGTCGGAGTTTGAGAGACGATTCCAGGTATTTAGCGAACTCGAGACAGAATTTGCAGTGTTTCACTCACCATTCACTGTCAAAACGTCTGATGTGCCCACCGACATGCAACTTTGAAATAATTGATTTGCAGTGTGATTTACCATTGAAGGACAAATTTGCTTCTGTGGGCTTAGACACATTTGATCAATATCTCCTTCAAGGGTACCCTAAAATAACAGCTCTGGCTGCAAAAATGCTGTCCATGTTCGGGACTACCTACCTTTGCGTGTTTTCTCAGTAATGAATGTATATAAAACAAAGCTGTGCTCCAGGCTTACACATAAGCACTTGAATGACATTCTAAAATTGGCAGCTACTCAGGACATGGTGCCTGATATTGATACACTTGTGCAGACTAAAAGATGGCAAGTTTCAGGGGCAAATACAAAGCAACACTAAATCCTGTGAAAGGCTACTTTAAATATTATTTGCACACTACTCCATCCATCCATCCATTTTCTGAGCCGATTCTCCTCACTAGGGTCGCGGGCGTGCTGGAGCCTATCCCAGCTGTCATCGGGCAGGAGGTGGGGTACACCCTGAACTGGTTGCCAGCCAATCGCAGGGCACATAGAAACAAACAACCATTCGCACTCACAGTCATGCCTACGGGCAATTCAGAGTCTCCAATTAATGCATGTTTTTGGGATGTGGGAGGAAACCGGAGTGCCCGGAGAAAACCCACGCAGGTACGGGGAGAACATGCAAACTCCACACAGGCGGGGCCGGGGATTGAACCCGGGTCCTCAGAACTGTGAGGCTGACGCTCTAACCAGTCGTCCACCGTGCCGCCTGCACACTAAATAACAAGTACAAATGAATATTTACTCCTGTTAATACTGTGATTCAGTGTTAGTTACAGATTTAGAGTGGTTGGGACTGTTGTTTTGTTTCGTACAGTTCATTAAATTAAAAACAAATATTGTCATATACTTGTGTTTATTCGCACTAAAGTTTTGACTTATTATTACTTTGGTAATTATGCTATACGTTTTGTGGTTCGGCCCCCTTGGGATCAAATTAGGTCATATGCGGCCCTCGGAATGAAAAAAATGAGTTTGACACCCCTAGTTTAGAGTTTAAGATTTGGGGTTTGGGTTTTGGGGCTAGGATAAGAGGCCAAGGATAGGGTTCAGGGCTGAGGTTAGGGTTGATATTCACTCAAAATGTCAAACTGAGAGGCATGCGGATCAAAAACGTCTTCCAAATGATCCCCAGAAGTGCACACAACATCCATGTACAAGGTGCATCCCAGCCAGTGAAATCATATCTTTAAGACAAGTCCCTCAGTGACTATTTGATATAGAACGTACAAACAACCTGACTTTTAATACAGTAGCACCCTCAAAAGAGATCAAATTGCAGTGCAAATGCATCCCAATGTTTTGTCTTATGCAAACCTTTTTCAGGGTTGATTAGATTTACGAGTCTAGCAGACAATAACCATGACTGAAGCCATTTCCGTGGCGGAGGTGAATTAGTTTTACTGATTCGACACTATCTTCTTCCTGAGAAAATCTATTTGTTCTTTTCTTGAGTTGTTTATTGTATCTCCTTCGTGCGTGTGTGCAAGCGTATGTGTGTGAGCTTGAGCATATTTGGTCTACAAGCGGTCCTAAATTGTTTTTACCCAACCACAAATCAGACATGAGATCTCTCAGCCTTCAACATTCAGGCCATGAAGAAAGCTGCTATTCGCCAACTGTGTCCGCAGATGTGAAACTCAACTCCCGGTCTGAGGTGTCTACTGCAGTCATTCCCACACAGACACACACACACGCTCAGGCAGTTTATTTTGGCGGGCCGCCCAAGTGTTTTCACGGCGACTCAAATAACCCGTCGGCTTATTAAGACATTTCTACGACTTGTTTTTTTGTCTGTTCACTGAGACTCACATGATTGAATAGTGGACACTCACCCCTTGTTTGATTACTCGATAGCAACAAAATGGAAGCATTATTTGTCCAGAACTCGTAGTAGTGGACGATTAATTGAACAGGAGCACAAGATCATCTAATTCTACGTAAAGTGTAAAAATGGACAGCTTGACATCCACATGTGCAAGCCAAACGAATTAGACATGCCAAAGGGTTTATTCCACAGATGCATACGGGAAAGCATAGACATAAACTCTTGGGAAAAGGACAGGCTGGACCAAGGGTGTTTGTGTCACACCCATTAGCTGACAATCAGATCGCGTAAAGTGCGTAATGTCACCGCAATTTTGATCCAACACATCCATCCATCCATTTTCTACCGCTTATCCGAGGTCGGGTCGCGGGGTCAGTAGCTTTAGCAGGGACGCCCAGACTTCCCTCTCCCCAGCCACTTCATCCATCTCGTCCGGGGGGATCCCGAGGCGTTCCCAGACCAGCCGAAGGATGTAGTCTCTCCAATGTGTCCTGGGTCGTCCCCGGGGTCTCCTCCTGGTGGGACGTGCCCGGAACACCTCACCAGGGAGGGATCCGGGAGGCATCCGAATCAGATGCCCCAGCCACCTCATCTGGCTCCTCTCGATGTAAAGAAGCAGCGGCTCTACTCTGAGATCCTCCCGGATGACCGAGCTTCTCACCCTATCTCTAAGGGAGAGCCCGGACACCCTGTGGAGGAAACTCATTTCGGCCGCTTGTATCCGGGATCTTGTTCTTTCGGTCACGACCCACAGCTCGTGACCATAGGTGAGGGTAGGAACGTAGATCGACCGGTAAATCGAGAGCTTCGCCTTTCGGCTTAGCTCCTTCTTTACCACAACGGATCAATACAAAGTCCGCATCACTGCAGACGCTGCACCGATCCGCCTGTCGATCTCCCGTTCCATTCTTCCCTCACTCATGAACAAGACCCCAAAATATTTGAACTCCTAACTTGGGGCAGGATCTCATCCCCGACCTGGAGAGGGCACGCCACCCTTTTCCGACTGAGGACCATGGTCTCAGATTTGGAGGTGTTCGGCTGCGAATTGCTCCAGTGAGAGTTGGAGGTCACGGCTTGCCAACAGAACCACATCATCTGCAAAAAGCAGAGATGCAATACTGAGGCCACAAAATCGGACCCCCTCTACACTTTGGCTGCACCAAGAAATCCATAAAAGTTATGAACAGAATCGGTGACAAAGGGCAGCCTAGGTGGAGTCCAACCCTCACCGGAAACGAGTCCGACTTACTGCCAGATATGCGGACCAAACTCTGACTCCGGTCTTACAGGGACCGACCGAACAGCCCGTATCAGGGGGTTCGGTACCCCATACTCCCGAAGCACCCCCCTGAGGGACACGGTCGAACGCCTTCTCCAAGTCCACAAAACACAGGTAGACTGGTTGGGCGAACTCCCATGCACCCTCGAGGACCCTGCCAAGGGTGTAGAGCTGGTCCACTCTTCCACGGCCAGGACGAAAACCACACTGCTCCTCCTGAATCTGAGATTCAACTTCCCGACGGACCCTCCTCTCCAGCACCCCTGAATAGACCTTACCAGGGAGGCTGAGGAGTGTGATCCCCCTGTAGTTGGAATACACCCTCCGGTCTCCCTTCTTAAAAAGGGGGACCACCACCCCAGTCTGCCAATCCAGAGGCACTGTCCCCGATGTCCACGCAATGTTGCAGAGGCGTGTCAACCAGGACAGCCCTACAACATCCAGAGCCTTGTGGAACTCCGGGCGAATTTCATCCACCCCGGGGCCTTGCCACCGAGGAGCTTTTTAACCACCTTGGTGACCTCAACCCCAGAGATAGGAGAGCCCGCCTCAGAGAACCCAGACTCTGCTCCCTCATGGGAAGGCGTGTCGGTGGAATTGAGGATATCTTCGAAGTATTCTCTCCGCTGGCTCACAACGTCCCGAGTCGAGGTCAGCAGCGCCCCATCCCCATTATACACAGTGTTGATAGTGCACTGCTTCCCCCTCCTGAGACGCCGGATGGTGGACCAGAATTTCCTCGAAGCCGTCTGGAAGTCTTTCGCCATGGCCTCACCGAACTCCTCCCATACCCGAGTTTTTGCTTTAGCGACCACCAAAGCTGCATTCCGCTTGGCCAGCCGGTACCCATCAGCTGCCTCAGGAGTCCTACAGGCCCGATAGGACTCCTTCTTCAGCTTGACGGCATCCCTCACCGTTGGTGTCCACTTACGGGTTCGGGGATTGCCGCCACGACAGGCACCGACCACCTTACAGCCACAGCTCCAGTCGGCCGCATCAGCACTGGAGGTCCCCCAGCAGAACGATGGAGTCCCCAGCGGGAGCGCTCTCCAGCACCCCCTCCAAGTACTCCAAAAAGGGTGGGTACTCTGAACTACTGTTTGGTGCATAGGCACAAACAACAGTCAGGACCCGTCCCCCCACCCGAAGGCGGAGGGAGGCTACCCTCTCGTCCACCGGGGTGAACCCCAACGTACAGGCGCCGAGCCGGGGAGCAATAATTAAACCCACACCTGCTCGGCGCCTCTCACCATGGGCAACTCCAGAGTGGAAGAGAGTCCAACCCCTCTCGTGAGGACTGGTACCAGAGCCCAAGCTATGCGTGGAGGCGAGTCCGACTATATCAAGTTGGAACTTCTCGCTTGTACTGCACCCAACCCCTAGGGCCCCTCCCCCAGGTGGTTAGCCCATAGGAAGGGGGACCCACATTACCCTTTCGGGCTGTGCCCGGCCGGGCCCCATGGGTGCAGGCCCGGCCACCAGGCGCTCCCCTTCGAGCCCCACCTCCAGGCCTGGCTCCAGAGGGGGGCCCCGGTGACCCGCGTCCGGGCAAGGGAAACCTGAATCCATTAATTGTATTCGTCATAGGGGTTTTTTGAGCCGTGCTTTTTCTGGTCCCTCACCTAGGACCTGTTTGCCATGGGTGACCCTGCCAGGGGCATAAAGCCCCAGACAACTTAGCTCCTAGGATCATTGGGACACACAAACCCCTCCACCACGATAAGGTGACGGCTCAAGGAGGGGCCAACACATTGTTGGATCACTGTGATCCAACACAATGAGATTCACTTCCATTCGATTTGTTACGCCGATGCAAAGGAATGATACTATGCAATTCAATTAGTTTTCCCACAAAATAAAATTCTGTTGTTTTCAATTTATGAGTACTTTTGTAAACACCTGGCTCACAATTGACAATAGTGAGGCAGAGTGCAATATACTTACCAAAAAATAAATCAACCTTTCACAACTGTTTACAAATTGAAAATAAATCAAAACTCTTATTGGTACTGCTGTATACAAACACCATCCTCACTGTCATTATAATAACAGTCATGATAGTCCATCCATCCATCTTCTTTACCGCGTCTCCTCACTAGGGTCACGAGCGTGCTGGAGCCTATCCCAGCTATCTTCGGGTGTGAGTGGGGGTACACACCGAACTGGTCGCCAGCCAATCGCAGGGCACATAGAAACAAACAACCATTTGCACTCAGATGAGCAATTTCAAGTCTTCAATCAACCTACCACGCATGTGTTTGGGATGTGGGAGGAACCTGTAGTGCTCGGAGAAAACCCACGCAGGCACGGGGAGAACATGCAAACTCCGACAGTAAAATAACTTTGCTATGGTGAGGAATTTAAACCAGAAAAAAGATTTCAATACTCAAAAGAAAATTATCAAATTCACAAATGCACACACATTAGTCAATGACTCTGCAATCTCCTGTTTCTCGTATAGAGCAGGGATTACTTTCTCTGTGAATAGCTTTTTATTTGGTATTTTGACGTGGAACAGGTATTGAAGTCTATAGAGTGTTATTTTCACACTTTGCTCACAACTCTTCAGGCTGAATCTGAACATGAAGCGGGGTGGGTGGTGGTCCGGGGCACTTACAAACATCTCCTTATTCACACCATGCTGCCGCCTCACGTGTGTAAAAAGATTCATTGTGCTGCCTGTGGACTTAACAGCACAGTGGTACATTCTGCAAATTGTGTTTGTTTTGTCAAGTTGTCTGTCTCTCCTGCAAAGTCCTTAGTAACGTTGCCACACTTTTGATTTGAAATTAGTCTGTATATATATTTCTTCTGTTTCTGCCATCCTTAACGTATGCAAATTTGTTGTGATGCGCCTCTTACCCAGTCCCACAATGTCTCAATGGCTTGTCTCACATGACCAGCCTCCCATACTTCCAAAAGGGAGTCAGCATTCATAAAGTTATCGTCATCCTCTGTGTAAGATACTACTGCATCGGTGCAGTAGTGGTTCACGTTTCTAAAATGACGAACACTTATAAAGGGAGGTGGCACGGTTGGCGACTGGTTAGCACATCTGCCTCACAGTTCTGAGGACCTGGGTTAAAATCCGACCTCACCTGTGTTGAGTTTGCATGTTCTCCCCTTGCATGCGTGAGTTTTCTCCAGGTACTTCGGTTTCCTCCCACATTCCAAAAACATGCATAGCAGGTTAATTGAAGACTCTAAATTGCCTGGCAGTACGAATGGTTGGTTTTTTTCATGTGCCCTGCGATTGGCTGGCGACCAATTCCAGGTGTACCCCACCTCTCGCCCACAGTCGGCTAGGATAAGCTCCAGCACACCCGCGACGCTAGTGAGTATAATGAATGAAAAAAATTAATGAATAAATGAATAATTAAATGGATCATACCTTATCCATGCAGCAACGTAAAAATCGATACATCTTGATTTCATTCCAAAATTGCATCGATTCACGGCTGCTGTACCGATGCATGTGCATCATGCTCGTGTGTTTCTGTGTATCGATACATAATTAATCTTCTCATCCCTACTTCAGGATAAGAAAAGTAAAAGCTTAGCCATCTTGAATGCGCCGCAATTTTTTTTCCTTTTGCATTTGAATTTGTTGTCAAATGGCATTCCTATTGAGTGCCATTGAAACAGAAAGGATAACAAAATTCAGCCAAAGACAAATACATTGATTCATGGAAAGATGACAGTCAGCAGCGTTGTACTCAAGTTACTCAACACTTACTCAACACTTACTCAACATTTATGGTAGTTGGACGGATGGATTATTTTATAACGTCTTGCTTTTGACAGAGAATTGGAGTAACATTCAACAACATTATATTCCTATTATGTGTCATGGAGTAGTTTTGCTATGAAAAGGACAGCAAAGTTCAGCCAAAGACAAATTTACCCAAAAAGTAGAAAAAAATTTGGGAAAAGGACGAAGGTCATTTGTGTCATACCCAAGAAGATCGAGTAAAGAACCTAACATTGGTATGGCAAGCGCTTTCTGGTCCGCAGAAGTTGAAGCGGGGCAAGTGGACTTGAAGTTTTTGTCTCGTATTGAAATAAAATCCATGAACTTATCCAATCCCGAATGCATGATGGTTTGTTTAAAAAAAAAATTGTTTTTTAATCACAGGGGGGGGAATTATTTGCAATAATCGATATTCACTGACAATGGGACAGCTCATAACATTTATGCAGCATGTACAGCACACGCTAGAACATAAATACATCAACGTGAGCTGGTTGAAGGCTCGTCCACTGTCACGTGACAGTATTTCCAGCCAGAGAATCAAATCCTAATGGTCGGCATGCTTGCTGTTGGGAAATATAAATAACATTTGCACAACTTGGCCAAACAAGTAAACCTGCCCTTGTTCTTGGCAAAGAATTGTTGAAAATCGTGTTCCAAACGGACTTTTTTCCCTTTAACTGGTTCTCGTTCTGATTAGGAAAGCTGCACATTCAGAAACAGAAGACAATCTAAATCAATTAGGGTGATGGACTAATTTCATTCAGCTCAGTCATGTGGTGCTACAAGCAGCTCTGCCTCCTCCTCAAGCCAATAACACCTGATTAGCGATTAGTATGTTCTGCTCAAAGGTGACAAAAGCTACACTATGGAAGCATCTACGCTAATCTCTATAATTGTGCTTCTCACTCTGGCACGACCATTTGTAGCGCATGGGCTGAGGAAAAATATTGGTTTGGACCCTAAATTCAGAATTAAACTTTTGATCTTCCTGGTCCAATATTTCAAAAACAATAAATATCAAAGCCAAGAAAAGTACAAGCATACCCAAGTGAAACGTGCTGCAATTTTTTCCCACTGCTCCCATTTCAATTAGTTGACAAATGGCATTCCTGTTAAGTGCCACGGAAACAGAAAGGATAACAAAGATCAGGCAAAGATGAATACACTGATTCTTGGATAGACGACGGTTAGCAGGGTTGTACTGAAGTTACTCATCTTGCGGATTTACGATAGTCGGACAGATGGATTAGTTTATAACATATTGCTTTTGGCAAAGGTGGAATGACATTCAAGAAGACAATATATCCGCAACCATTCTGTCAAGCATAAATAAGTCAGGCCTACAATTCTGAATTATGAATACGCGGAATATGATGCCACCTCTATCAGATAAATCATGACTAAAGTGCGGTAAATAGTCACTCGCCTGCTATTTTTACCATATGGGACATTTTATTCTTGTAATACCATCATGACATATTGTTCTTTGGTGGTGGCATGCAAACATCACACTGAGAAACAATGGGCATACACCGGCCAGGAGCCAATGTTGTGCCATGGCAAATATATAAAGACCCAGTTTAGAACCCAAAGTATGCAAGTGTGCTCCTACAGTCGAAGTATGACCAAGTACGAGGTGACAACACCAAAAGGTGTTTTGGTTTTTAGTAACTTCGTCGAGGTTGCGCTAATTTCATGCTCTTTTCCCGGAATACAGTCCGACCGTTTCCTTCGTGGTTTACTACGTCTGACCTTGATTAGTCACAGAGCACCTCGACACTGTCGCTTTCTTTTGTGAGATTGTTTGTAATAATAAAATGTCACGTCCCTGACGCTTCCAAAAACATTGCTTGCAATCGCCTGTTTACATCTAGAAGGCCCCGTGATGAGTGGTGTTTATTCCAAGACTGCTAGACCATGGCTCGACTCATCCATCCGTCCATTTTCTATAGCCTTGTACTCCATCCATCCATCCATCCATTTCAACACCGCTTATCCTGGTTAGGGTCGCGGGACGCTGGAGCCTATCCCAGCTGACTTCGGGCGAAAGGCGGACTACACCCTGAACTGGTCGCCAGTCAGTCGCAGGGCACATATACACATATAGACACGGACAACCATTCACACTCACATTCACACCATCACTGAGTGGGAACTGAACCCACGCTGCCCGCACCAAAGTCAGGCGAGTGTACCACTACACCATCAGTGACTCGCCTTGTACAAATTAGGGTCAATCATTCGCACTCACATTCATATCGATGGACAATTTAGAGTCTTCAATGAACCTAACATGCATGTTTTTGGAATGTAGGAGGAAGTCGGAATACACGGAAAAAAAAAAAACGTAGTCGAACACTTGGATTCAAACCCAGAACCTCTTGAATGCAAGGCATATGCACTAACCGCTATGGCTCTGTCTCCCTTTATTTGTACAAATGCATTATCATAATATGAACAATATGAACATTTTAAAATCCAAAACACTTCATACGGAGGGACCTTTTAACTCTGATGTAAACATCATCTTTACAGGTGCCTGTACTGTTCAGCATGTCAATTGACTGTCTGTTGTCGTACTAGAGCCGCTCCAACTACCGGAGACAAATTCCTTGTGTGTTTCTTTGGACATACTTGGCAAATAAAGATGATTCCAATTCTGATTCTGATGTGGTGTGCAGATTAGGGCTGAGAAATATGGATGAAAAATGTATCACAATATAGTATTTCATATCAGTCAATATCGATAAATATAGATTTTTTTTTACCTGTTCAAAATAAGGACCAAGAGAAAAAAGGCTGAGTTTATATAATTTTATTTTAGAATATAATCTTTAACCTTTGAAAAGAGGTCAAGACAACTATTATGCCTGATTTTTATATTTTCTTTTTTTAATTAAAATAATCCATTCAGTATCACAAGACAAGAACAGCCTGGGGGACACTAGATCGCAAGACCAGTCCAGTTCTGGGGGACACTAGACCACGCCAGGACTCCACCAAAAGAAGGTCCATACAGATCTGATGTTGTATTTCTAAATAAAAGTCTTCTGAAATCTGCATATTTAAGCGTAAATTTAGACCTGGTAGAGTCCTGGGGTGATACCTAAGAGATGATTTTTAATAATTCTTTGAAATAAAATATAATTTCAGTCATATATGCAGATTTCAAATAAACCTTTATGTTTTAAATACAGCTTTGCTTCCTGGGTGCATTTCTGGGAAGGTCTACTTTCTTCCAGAAGTGGACTGGTTGTGTGATAACAGAGAGATTATTACATATAATTATTTTAAATCCAAAGCATTGATGTCCATGTATTATTTGATCAGCTTTTATTTTAAAGGTGGTCTCTTAGCAGTGTATTGGTGGTGTTGGTGGGGTGTTACCATACTGCATAGTATGTACATTACAGTTGTTGTTGCAGCTAGCTTGACAGTCAGTCACTGAGATAGTAAAGTAAATCGAACTGCCAGACTTTGTAGGGACAATAATCCTGCATAGTTTACAGACAGCATCATTTGTCTCATTCTTTTTTTTTTTTTTTTTTTTAAAGAAGTTCTGAGACACCATGGCGAAACATTGTTACTGTGTATGTTTCTCAGAAGGTCATTTCTTGATTACAAAAGAGCGAGTGAGTTGACCGTAACCAAATTTGCTAAGCTGTGCCGTGATAGGTCGAGAGGCTGAGGGTGGATCCCAATTCTCTTCCTAGCTTCTCCCTCCTCCATCTACGTCGACAGCAAACCGTCAAAAAGAGAAATGAGATGAGCCTTAAAGCCTCTGTAGCCTCCTGCAGAATGCCTTGCAGCTTGGTTTTCGTCCAGATTCTTTTTTCTGTCGAGCATTTATTTGAACATATTTTCTATTGATAGTGATCACATCTATCGCAATACATATTGTTATTAGTTTATTGCCCAGCCCTAGTGCAGATGTTTCATTGAAAAGGTAATTACTGTATTTCTTTAAATAATAGGACCTATTCTGTTTTAGGAAAGTGGGGAAGAAACCAGAGTACTCAGAGAAAACCCACGCAAGTGTGGGAACATAATTTCCACACAGGAAGGGCTGGGCCATGGTTCGAAAACAGAACCTGAGAACTATGAGGCAGATGTGGTGACCACTAGCTCACAATGCTGCTGCTGATTCACTATTTTTTAAAATGTCATTAGGTTACCTGTCTTTTCTCCATTAAGAATGGTATCGTGAAAAACTGCAAAAACTGCAAAAAAAAAAAAAAAAAAAAAAACAGCGTTGTACGCATCAGTCGTGACAAGACACGCTAACAAACAACCACGAAAGACAATGAGGGTCTCCTATATTAATATTTCTGTTGGCCACGTGAAGAAGACACATTTTTATCCAAGAGGAGAATGAGGGCTGCGGCAGCAAACGGTGAGAAGAATATTGGCACATTTTCCAATTACAACCTAAAGAAGATGAAAATACTGAGTTGCTCAGCTCAGTTTTGGACATTTGGCTTCAAAATAGTACAGGGGAAACATTAAAAAAACGAAACACGCCACATTGAACACATCAACTGGAATGGGACACACTATAAAAATAAAGGAGAGGGAAGATCTCTCTGTATTTATATCTCACCATAATGAGACAAACTTTCTCGGACATGAGATTAAGGGCTGCTGCAGCAAAACAAAGACTGTGGAGTGTAATGCTGCAGCCACATGGGGAAGTTAATGTTTGCATGTATGCTTATTTTTACCATTCCTCGACGTGTACTGTATGCCCAAATGTTTGGCACAAATCTGCTCCACCAACGGTCTAGTCTGCGCATACTGTAAAATGTGATTTTTTTTTCCTTGTGTATATGTGTGTGTGTGTGTATGAGTGCCCGTGAGGCACAAGTTGATGGTGTTAACATTGCAGCTGGCATGTGTTTATTTCCCCTGCGTTCTGGTCTGTGGCGTCTCAGTCATCCGTGGCCTCAAACAGTCACGTTGCTCTCATTTAAAACACATACACAGTACTGTATATACAGTGTGTGTGTCTGCATGTCTGTGGTTGTGTTTTGGTGACGCACAGCAAATGAACAAATGCCACCGGTATACAAACGTGAAGGCAGGGTGTACAGGGTGTTTACAGTGGTGTGCGTCCGGCTGTCTCCCGCGTGTGATTAGCTTGCCATTAAGCGAGGCACATATCGCCCATCGCCAGCTCCAGGCCTCCTTTGCACTATCTCACTGGACAAACACGCTGTCAAGCTTGTTCAGACACACATACACATGCACGCATGCATTTTCCATCTGGATAGTCATAAGGTCCATATCACATACTGTATAATGAAGCCATATGGCACAGCCACAAATGTGGAATTACAGCTTGTATTAAACACATGTACATTAAACACTTTCTTAGTTTGGTTGTTGCAATAAAACAGACTTATTATTACAGTGAGCCTCCTTGATGTCTTCATAAAAGGCTCAATTTCAGATAGTAAAGCAGAAAGTTACAGTACAATATCACAATAGTTGTCGTGTGTGCTACTTCTCCAGAAATGTTCTCATTGTATTCATCATTTAATTGTTTTTACATTATTTAATTAATTATTGTATGTTTTATTGCATTAATTATTGTATGTTTTATTGTATTAATTATTGTATGTTTTTCTTAATTTTTATGTATTTTTCATCTAATATTATTGTCATATTATATTATATTTTTTTCTAATGTGTGTGCATTGTTCTTGTAATAGTTTTGCGGAATTTTCAAATGTTTGGAGTATTTTTGTCAATATCGTTTTGCATTTTTTCCTATAATTTGTGTAATCTTTATTGCATTTTCCCAATGTGTGTGTATCTTTAATATTTGTATGTATTATTTTATAATATTTTTTCATACCTTTAATTTTTGTCATGATATTTTTGTATTTTGTCTAATATTTTACTTTTTCTTAATACTTGTGTATTTTTCTCTAAAATTTCAGTATTCTTTCGTAATATTTTTGTTTATTTAAAAAATGGATCTTGTATTTTTTTTATTTAAAAAAATATATTTTCAGCAGTGTTGGTAATATTTGAATTTGTGCCATTGCCATGACAAGTCTGTGGTAAATTTATTTTAGCAATATTGTGATCATCCTGGTAACCCTGATATGTTACGGCTCTATAATCATGATACGAAATCTTCATACTGTTCCACTTCTACTACGCCTATTTGACATCCCTGCTTCCGGAGGATCTGTGATATCACATTTCATCCCCCCTCGTAAATTGCATCAAACACAGAAGAAAAAGTACTTATAAGTAGATGACAAAAACAGCCTCCTGATGGCAAACTCTGAGCATTTATCACATACACACCTGTGAAAACAAGTCACGGTGGGAATCAGAACGAGAGGAACAATTACTCTGGCTGCTGGCCAATGTCATATTTTAACTGCTTTGCAACACAATCATGGACAAACCAATGAGGAATGAGCATAAGACTAATATAAATGTATATGTTTGCAGTCTATGCATAGTCCACAGTAAGTATGATTTACATTCCAATGTAGTGGCTATAATCTGATTATTTACTTTCACGTGACTCATATCCAATATCTACTATGAACCTTACCCCTAACCCTACCGCCAACCTGAACTATGACACCCAAATCCTAACCCCATAAAGCATGCCTTACCCTACCCCTAGCCCCAACCTAACCAAACTTTTAACTTAATTTTTGGGTATAAAAATCCATCCATCCATTTTCTGAGCCGCTTCTCCTCATTAGGGTCGCGGGCGTGCGGGAGCCTATCCCAGCTATCATTGGGCAGGAGGTGGGGTACACCCTGAACTGGTTATCAGCCCATCGCAGGGCACATACAAACAAATAACCATTCGCACTCACATTCACACCTACGGGCAATTTAGAGTTGTCAATTAACCTACCATGCATGTTTTTGGGATGTGGGAGGAAACCGGAATGCCCGGAAAAAACCCACACAGGCACGAGGAGAACATGCAAACTCCACACAGGCGGGGCCGGTGATTGAACCCTGGTCCTCAGAACTGTGAGGCAGACGCTCTAACCAGTAATCCACCGTGCCGCTGGGTATAAAAATAGATATGTTATTTTGTTTGTTTGTTTTTGAAATAGAAGATTTAAAAACTCAGTGCCCCTGCCCACTCTATCTTTTTAGGGAGAGCCTTATACTTTGAACCTAACCATGACCCTACCCCTAACCCTTCATCCATCCATTTTCTGAGCCGCTTCTCCTCACTAGGGTCGCGGGCGTGCTGGAGCCTATCCCAGCTGTCATCGGGCAGGAGGCGGGGTACACCCTGAACTGGTTGCCAGCCAATCGCAGGGCACATAGGAACAAACAACCATTCGCACTCACAGTCATGCCTACGGGCAATTTAGAGTCTCCAATTCATGCATGTTTTTGGGATGTGGGAGGAAACCGGAGTGCCCGGAGAAAACCCACGCAGGCACGGGGAGAACATGCAAACTCCACACAGGCGGGGCCAGGGATTGAACCCGGGTCCTCAGAACTGTGAGGCTGACGCTCTAACCAGTCGGCCACCGTGCCGCCCTACCCCTAACCCCCAAACTAAATTTGCGTTGGCACTGACTATAATGATCTGCATATTCACTCACAGTGGCATTTTATCCACATGATCAAGGCCTGATTCAGATTCACAATAAACAAAACCACTTCTTCTCACAAACACACACATGCTGCATCAGCTGTGTATTACAAAGTCAGAGCCCGACCGCTAATGGGGCTGCAACAGAGGTCAGCTGATCTGTATTCATTTTAGGATTTAATACTGCCACAAACTCTTTTCACTTCCTTTCAGGGGTTAATTTTTGTGTTTTCATCATACAGTCATACAGCGCATGAGTCTTGTATTGTTAAGAGCCAGCACATTCTGTTTTCCTATAAGATGTCAAGGCTTTATTTTCAGTGCTTGGAAGCAACACCACACCTTTGTGTTTTGGGATTGGAAGCCAGCTGATCAGCACTTTTAATGAGGTGTCGCTTTGCAACCGCAGGAACTCCACACAGGAAGCTTTGAGGCCGACACGGCACGGCCATCAACCAAGTCTAGTGAGTCTCCAGTGTCTCTTTGAACAAAACTGCCACTTCCTCATTAACTGTTTTCTTGGCTATACCTACTCAAGACAGTAATTGTCTTTTTGTGATTAACTACCTGTCATCTTTGCAAAAATACAGTGGTACCTCGTTGACATACAAGTTTAAGTCATTCTGTGACCAAGCTTGCAACTCAATTATTCATATATCAAGTCAGTTTTCCCCATTTAAATGGTTGATCCGTTCCAACTGTCCACAAAACACCAAAATGGATTTGCTAAGTCGTTTTAATAATAAAAAACAGCATTGTATTATATAAAAACATAAAAGAGAAAGTGAAGGAAAAAAGTTTACTAAACATCTAAATACTGTATGTGTTTCAGTATTCGTTTGTTAGGTGAGTGCCTTTAAGGTTCGTGGTCTGAGAGTCGTCAGGTGCTGGAGTCGGGTTGGCCGGTTAGTCTGCGTGTGAGCGTCTAAGTGTAAGTTGTGGCCTACAGTGGGGGTTCTCGTTTCCCACATGCAAGGACATTACAGTGCTTTAATTGTTCTATTTGTTTTTCCCTAAAGCACCTGCTTCCGAAACTTGCTCATTCCTCAATTTAGCTCGCAACAAAACAAAAGAAATGACCAAGCCACAGCTCGTAACTCAAAAAACTCACAAGTTGGGGCACTCATAGGTCTGTACCTCAACGAAAACTAAAGTAGAATGAGAGCTGCTTAAAAAATGGTCCGAACTCTGTGAACAGTGTTGAAATAACGTGGGTGACTGCGGATACTTCAGCAAAATGTGGGCGGTGGGCAGTGGGGCAGGTGTTTGGTGGAGCTCAAACAGACCCACAGACTCTACACACATGGGGGTGCCAGCGTCTCATTAGTGGCAGGTGACAAAAGCACAGCAACTGGCTGCGAAAACTGATACAGTGCTGCTTCTTTCCACCAAGGACAATGAAATGTAAGCTATCACTCCTCGCTTCCCAGAAGTCACACTCATGGCTGCAGGCTGGCATAGGTGGAAGGTCACAGGAGATCTGTCTGTTGTGTGTGTGTGTGTGTGTCTGTGTGTGTGTGGGCGTGTGTGTGTGTCTGTGTGTGTGTGTGTGTTTGTTACATAGCATGCCCTCATTTCTCCTTGACAAGCAAGGGAACATGTCGTCCTGTACTCGCTTGTCTGAAGGAGAATCGCTTTGACAGACACAACACTTAAAGCAGGTTTCCATCGAGCAGTTTAGTTGAGTTGCGCACAGGACAGTTTGCAGCGCTAAATCCTCCCGTGGCTTTTCTGTCTTCTCAACTGTAAGAGAGTGGTATAGCCAAACTCATTCAGAAGCAACCCCTGTAAAGTTAGATCAGGGACCAAATAAGCCCCAATCAGAAGAAGGTATCCCAGACGATGTAGGCGAGTAGATGGGCGACACGACACTGCCAAGCTTTTATGCCAACGCCTTCTAATATGGGGAGAGAAACAGTGTTTCGAGGAATTTTAAAGGTTTGCCTTGAAAAGGAGTGCAGGTACCCCAATTTAATTATTACCGTAATTTCTTGCACTCCAATTTAATTATTACCGTAATTTCTCATGTATAATAAGCATTTTTCCCCAAAAAAATTGTCAAAAGTCAATAGTGTGCATTATACATAGGTATGGGGACAAATGGAAAAAAACTTGCACATTTTATAAACGTATGCCGCCATCTAGTGGTAATGAAAAAGCTGTACACTTTTACTCCAAAATGCCACTGCCACCTAGAGGTTATGAGAAAGGTGTACACATTCATTCTAATATGCAACCACCACCTAGTGGTTATAAAAAAGGTGTAGCCTACACTTTCATTCCAATACGACAGGGGTACGTATGACTGCATATGACTGTTTAATGATAATGCTTTTTCTGAAATGCTTGACCATTTAATTTGAATCCCAATAAAATAAAATTCAATGTGTTTCGCCCGGTCTGTCATGTTTTCTTTAAAGAATTGTACACATCTTACAAATTCTGCCTGGGTAATCAAACATATGAGCACAACTGTGTGTTTTCTAATTTAATAAATAAACGTAGTCCTGTGAATTTCAAAATAAGAGCAAGTCAATTGTTAAAGGTATTACATTCAAATAAAGTGCTTAACTTAAGAACAATTCTTTAAAAACAAACTACAGATGATAATTCAGGTTTTGATCATATGGGTACAAGCAAAATCATGCATTGAAAAAATGCATTATACATAGGTAGAAGGGTTTTCCAGATTTTTTAGGTCAACTTTGTGGGTGCGTATTATACATGGGTGCACATTATACACGAGAAACTACGGTATTCAATCGATGAATTACGGTAATCGTTTTTCTGGAGGGGCGGAGTGGGGGGTTTGCGGGAGGCTCAAAACTCCAAATGTTTGCAAGTGTATGTATCCTGGTAAAAATATATATATATTATAGTGGTCTAAAATTACACCCCCAAACAACAGTTTCACCAGTCAACACAACATGTCGATTATGGCATAAACACACAAAAGGTCTAAAAGACCCATGCCCGAATTTCACCCATTTTGGTTTGAAGCAGCCATTTCAGTCAAATTCCAGGGCTTATACTTTGAGGAACTCCTTCAAGGGAATTTGCCCACATGAGCCCAAATCAGAGGCTAAATTGCACACTTTTTTTTTTACACCTAATGTGGGGGACCATTTTTGAGAATTCATCCTGTAAAATGGGGTGCTTCCCTTCTCTTCTGCTTTTTCGTTGGCTTTTTGTGACAGGCGTAATGAGTACTTCTACAACAAGAATTACAGTACCTTCTCATTACTCTTTTGTTATTTAGGATAAGACAGATTGTTTTAATGATTATCACTGGGGAACAAAATTTTTGTTGAGTCAGGTCTGACAGCTGTTTGCAACTAATTTTTGGGTGCGGAATCCAAAACTGATCTCAGTTTTTCTCTATCAAGTCTAGTTTTTTAACAAAGTGGAAAAAAGGAAATATTTACGTATGTAAATAAAACATAAAGATGGAATAGTTGCAAGCTTTGAAAATCAGCATAAAACGAAATAGAACTTACAACGGTATGCCCATGGTTACAAGGTTAAGAGAAAAGCCAGAACAAATCCTCTGAATTCCTACTATGCTAGCATTCTTTTTGCCGATATTGATAGTACTGACCTATTGGGAGCTGCACACACCTCTCAAGTTGCCACGTAGCTGTAGATGACTCCAATCGTAATCAGCTGGCAAGTCTTACTACAGCTAGTCAGTGGAATTTTGCTTATCTGGAGGGTAAGCTGTGGAGAACAAACTTGACGTGCTAGAAAAAGAACAACTGCAATTTTGGAATCAACATGCCAATTTTAGATTTAATCAGCATAAAAATCTAACTCAACAATTTTGTTTTCAACTACTTCCCCAGTGTTAATTGTGGTTAATCCATTTTGCACTTGACAGTTCCAAATGTTTAAATTTTACTTTAACATTGCTTGTGCACTTAATGGCATATTACAAGTTTCATGATGGTGATAGTTTGACATTGAAACAGATTATTTTTATTTTACAACACATGCAAAGGCAGGAGAGTACCTTAATTGTGGGATTATTTTTTTCACGTGGCAGCGTATCTAAACCTCAATCGTAACTCAAATTTTGGCTTGCAACATTAACCAAAAAATACATACATACAGGGTGATTGAAAAGTAACTCCCTTTTTTTAAGTACATGTAATTTAATCTGAACTATAATTCTTACAAGAAATGAACATGAGAAGAAAGTGTATTGGCTGGAGTTTTATTTAAAATTCGATATGGCCACCTGGGAACCGCATTAACTGATTTCACAAGGAACTCTTGTGGGATGGAAGACATAACTTCTCGTATTCGCCCTTCAAGTTCTTACAAAGTGGTTGGTTTGGTAGAATAGACTTAAGTCAAGGTACCACTGTAAATTGTACTTAACCAATTGGGGAAAACTAGGGAATGCTAGGAGTGCAATGAGGAATCAGCATGCTGGTTCAAAGAAAAGAAGACAATAGAGAAGACAATAGCTTGTGTCAAAGAGTTCGACCAAGGGACTCCACAAGTTCCATCTCCTTCCTCCCACGCCGAGCTGAATCTGTCAGCACTGACATCAATCATCCACAAGCTGGCCAATGAATGAATGAATGAGCACGTTGCCGGGCCAATCCATCACTCACGCGTCAGCCAATGAATGAGTCACGAGAAGAAGTTCAAACGACTGAAAAGGCCTGCGGTGCACCCGAGTCAACTTTTACCATCAGACACCAGGAATATTTGAAACGTAAAATGATTAACAATTTTTTGGGGAACTCTGCTCAGGAGGTTGTTTTTAAATGTTGGTAGCTAGCGGGACAGAAATCTAACATCCACATACATTCATTCAAAGCAGTGCAACTCCTATTAGGGAATTTTCCAAAATTAGCCCCAGTCAGAAACAGGTCCGACCGAGACAGATGGGCGACGCTAAATTGTAAAGTGTTTTTTTCCCCCTACGCCATCTAGTGTGGGTGGAGCATGGGATCCATATTTGATGATGATATAGAACAGTCATTCTCGAAGTGTGGTACTAGTACACGGGTTCTCTCTAGTGATAAACAAAAGAATCAGTGCCTTAGTACATTTACAGTTACTTTTAGTAAAATATATTTGCATTTAGTCATTTTTGTATTTTCCTATATTTAAATGCAGTGTGGCGGCACGGTGGCCGACTGGTTAGAGCGTCAGCCTCACAGTTCTGAGGTGCGGGGTTCAATCCCCGTCCCCGCCTGTGTGGAGTTTGCATGTTCTCCCCGTGCCTGCGTGGGTTTTCTCCGGGCACTCCGGTTTCCTCCCACATCCCAAAAACATGCATTAATTGGAGACTCTAAATTGCCGTAGGCATGACTGTGAGTGCGAATGGTTGTTAGTTTCTATGTGCCCTGCGATTGGCTGGCAACCAGTTCAGGGTGTACCCTGCCTCCTGCCCGATGACAGCTGGGATAGGCTCCAGCACGCCCGCGACCCTAGTGAGGAGAAGCGGCTCAGACAATGGATGGATGGATAAATGCAGTGTTAATGTTCAAACTGTGCATAATGTTACAGTGGCTTGCAATGATATTAAATGTACTTTTTAGGAACAAAACCTTTCCTCATTTTTGATGAACACTTGGTCATGATGGTGGTACTTGGAAGGCTAAGATTTTATTATTTTTTTTTTTTAGGAGGTACTTGTTGTCAAACCTTTGAGAATAACTGATATAGAAGCTTCACCATGACAAATCGGCCCAACACTAGTTTCACTGATCAACACAAAAAAGTCATAAGAGACCCAGGCCTGAAATTACACAGGAAGTCAGCCATTTTGGTGTGAAACATCTATTTTGAGCAAATTCCAGGGCTCGCTCACAGACACATTTACTATAGATTCTGCCCAAATGCGGCCCAAGAAGCAAGTATCCTTGTCCAAGACAGATGGGCAACACCAGATTACAAAGCTTATTTGTCTATGCCATCTAATGTGCACGTCAAAGTTGGACAATCGTTTTAAGGACTCACCATGAAAAAGTTTCAAGCGCAGTTTAAATATATGGTTTTAGCAATGGAAAACTATTTCAACAGTGACCAATGTGAGGAAAAACAAAAGCTTTGTTTTTGCGAGCCAGTTGAGCTGTCTACAAAGTCGAGTGAAAAAAAATAAAAAAATAAAAATGAAGTTTCTTAAATGATTCAAGAAGAAATACTTGGCCTGGGTTCAGCTCGATGTCAGACTTCACATGCGTCTCAGTCGCTGGCAGCTGTTGTTTGGATTCTTGGACAGAGCAGTCAGTGTTCGCATGAATCAGAAACATGCAGACACTTTGTATGTTTGCCTTCTATGACTGTGTGTGTGTGTGTGTGTGTGTGTGTGTGTGTGTTCGCCTGTATGCGTGTGTACGCGTGCGTGTATGCGTGTGTACGCGTGCGTGAGTACACGTGCGTGTGTGCACGTGCGTGTGTGCGTGTGTACGCGTGCGTGTGTGCGTCAAATGCTCAGACGGTCACGGCTTTCAGAGCCACCCGCTCGGATGGCAGACCAGAACGGAAAGCCACCTCTAAAGCGAGCCGTGACAGCGAAAGATGGACGAGAGGACGGATGATGAACGGCCAAAAGGTTGCCGGACAACCTCGGGAGTTGGGGGGCACGCACCGTGTGAGCTATGATGAGCCCCCGAGCTGGACGGACCTCAGAGCTCCCAACGGCTGACACAAGCCCTGTCAATTTAAATAGAACCAAACTGAACCAAAAAGAAAATAGAAAAATAAGGCCAGACGCGATTACTCATGAAGCAAAGCAGTGCGGCAGACCGCTTAAGAGCTCACACGTTATTTTTCAAATTCCTCCTTTTTTGGAATGTGACTGTGGGATGATAATGTACCAAACAGGTGTAAACCACAGAAGAGGGTGTGGGGTTAAAAAGAATGGCTCTCAGAAGAGCGTGGACCTCCCCCAAGGACGAATCATCCTAATTTGTATGTATCAGCATGAGAAACAACTCTTAACATGTAGACTTGTAGTGTGACATCAGTCCATTGGTCATCCATTTTAGAGCCTGACGGCTGCAGCAATGCCTTCTCTGCTCGGATAAACACTATTAGAAGCACTGACCTACATTTGGGAACCTACGGTAAATTCTTTTTTTGTTGTTGTTGCTCAATGAAATTATATTACTTTATTCCCAACGGTCTATTCTCTTCATTTTGTGGCATTTCTCCTGGCTGCACTGCTATCAGTATGCATACTGTATATGGAGGTTGGATTTATTAATTTTTTTCTTTTGTCCGATCAAATTTCAGCCACTATGTGTTGCCATGCCCTAGGGCCTTCATAATCAGTAGGAATGTCCGATGTAACATAAAGTAAGTTAGCAATGGGACAGTTTCTTTAATCAATCGCATTTCAAAATTCATCCTCACAGGGCCAGAGCGCTGGCCCTCGATGTCATTAGCATTTCCAATTCAATTACGTCCTCCGGTTGTCAGAGCAAAACTTGTTAGAGCCAGCTTCGACTAGGAAAGTCTGCAGGGATCTGCGCGCATTAATACATTTAATAATCGGCATCTCTGGTGCGTATGATTATGAGTTTTTGTCATGTTATTAGATCAATATTGATTCTGAATTGTTCCAGATGATGTAATGGAACAGTTGTGTGCTGTTATATTCCATTTTTGTATAGTATTGATGTTTTCTATAATTGCAGCGTGATAGTGGTCGCATTAAGAGGGGGATTAGGTCGCGTAAATCCAACTGAAGGCACAGGTTCCAAATGCATGGTAAACTATTTGCTATTATCCAATATTTGTATGTTATGTGCAGCTAGAAGTTGAGGTGCTGTTGAGTTGTAGTGTACTCTTTATTGTACACTAGTAATGTTTTTTTTTTCTTGGGGATTTTGCACCAAGCTATCCACCTCCTAAGGATTATGTCCAAAAAAATCTTTTAAATATCCCTCTATCCATTTTCTGAGCCGCTTCTCCTCACGAGGGTCGCGGGCCTGCTGGAGCCTATCCAAGCTATCATCGGGCAGGAGGAGGGGTACACCCTGAACTGGTTGCAAGCCAATCGCAGGGCACGTACAAACAAACAACCATTCGCACTCACATTCACACCTAGGGGCAATTTAGAGTTGTCAATTAACCTACCATGCATATTTCGGGGAAGTGGGAGGAAACCGGAGTGCCCGGAGAAAACCCACGCAGGCATGGGGAGAACATGCAAACTCCACACAGGCGGGGCCGGGGATTGAACCCCGGTCCTCAGAACTGTGAGGCAGATGCTCTAACCAGTCGTCCACCGTGCCGCTCTTGTAAATATGTTAATTAAAATTAAATTAAAAAGTTAATTAATACTTGTTCTTCTTTTTCAGGATATAATCCAAAATTAACTAGCTTCTTCCTTGCCCATAACCCATTGACAAAAAAATCCTCAAAATACATTTTGGCATAATCATATAATTTCCAGAAATGGCATATACACCAATGAAAGAAATGTCACCATGGACAGAGCATCATCTCAGAGTAGCAACTCAACTACACTCCCTCCTTCCTCTTCTTGATATTTGGGGAGCATAAACACATGGGCCTTAACAAACAGTCACAACAACACGATAGCACACAGGAGCGCTAAAGATACTATCGTTGTGCATGTGACACCTCGCCAATCACACAGCAAATACCAAACATGGTCACGGAGAAAGCGGCTGATGTGCTTTGACAGCATCCATTAACGCTTACGCACACTTTTAATTAAATCGGTGGCACAAAATGATCAATGATTAGCGTGCAAACACTTGAAAGGACAAAAACTAGAGGGAATCCAATTTCTGTCAAAATTGTGAGTGAATGCAAAAGAGCTTCCACTGCACTGAAATGCTGTGGAATTAATTAAATTGTTAAAATATAGAATGTAAGTCAAAGTTGGAACGGAAAGGTAAATATGTAGAATATTTCTTAATCTAGGAATTGTATTGTATAAATGTTGGAGTTTTGGGAATGTGATAAATAGTTCCCAAGTTGTCCTGAATGAGCTGAACAATTTCAAGTTGGAGGATGTAAATATGCAAATATCTGTACTGACTTTGGGAATGGTCAAAGGGAAAACGTGGGGAAATGTAATAAAAGGTGAAATACAGTTCCCACGATGCCTTGAATGAGGTGAACAGTTTGAAGTTGGAATGGTTTCAGTCATCCATTGAATAAGTAAAAATATGGAAGGACGAGTTTAATTTGGAAAACATATCAATTCATCTCAATAGGATTCTTTTTTTTTCCACTTGTGGGAAAAGTAGGAATTTAGTGAAAAATAGTGTCTTGAATCAGGTGAATATTTTGAAGTTGAAATGGTGGAGAAATGAAGGAGTAGAAGAGTTCAAATTTGTCAAATAAAAAGAAAATATATTTGTTGGGGTACAGAATCACATATGTGTTCATGCTCTTCAGCATTCAAACAATAAAAGTGTGAGTGCACTCAAAGGGAATGGCAGAGTGGGCTCTTACCGCGCACTGGCGTGTTTAGAGAGAACAGTCCGAGCAGTAGTACCAGCGCAATATTGTGGCTCCACCGGCAGAGAGGCGGCCTTCCTCGCCGCACTGGCATGGTCAGAGTGGAACCCGCCGCTCCGCTCTACTCCCCCTCCACACTGGCTTGACACTCCTCACGCACTGCCTCGCTCTTCTGCTGTCGAGTGTGGAGGACGAGGGGTGCGGGGAGGGTTGTTAGAGCTGTGCTTCCATATTGCCGCGATGTACGAAAGTCCACGGCAAACGCACCGCCACAACCACCGCTGCCCGTAACAGCAGCAGGTCTACTGGCTCATCCTCCAACCTGAATTGACAGTACCACAGAGAGAGAGAGAGAGTTTACTTGCCCAGTGAGGAGGGACGGCTGGGACACATATGGAGGGAGGTGGCGGGGGGTGGAGGCAAGGGGGTGGGGGTGGGAAGAGGGGGATACGTGGGAGGAAAAGAAACGGGGGCTGGGAGCAGACAGGAGAAAGACCAGGTTTAGTCCAAAAGGGGGAAAGAGGGGATGGTGGGGGTGGATGTATGTAGAAAAGAAAGCAGTAGGAGCAGTCTGCTCACACTACTCGGCCATCCATTCCAACCGTGACGGATTCGGCCTGGATTCCTCTACATTATTTTGAGGCGGCTTGTTTATTTCTATAGTGCAAGGTGGTGTTTATCGTGAATAAATGGGGACAGGAGTCATCTTATTGATAGTACATTGCGTGTGTGCCCGTGAGTAAACAAGCATGCTATGGACACATTTTTTTACAGTTATAATAATTTTTAATTGTCATGATTATTTATACTGTGCAAGGTGGTGATTATCATGAATAAATGTCCAGAGAAGCGATCACATTATTATATAACACAACTTGGTGCAGCTGGGTGCCGTGGACTATTTATTTCCACTCTCTGGATTGTTTCCAGTTGTTGTGTTTATTTCTATTGTGCAAGGTGGTGATCTTCATCAATAACTGGCAAGAAGAGCAATCGCATAATCATACCACAAAATCCTTGCTTGCCCCTGGGTCCTGTAGACTATTTTTTGATTCTGTGGATATTTCTAGTTGTTGTGTTTATTTCTATTGTGCAAGTTGGTGATCTTCATCAATAACTGGCAAAAAGAGCAATCGCATAATCATACCACAAAATCATTGCTTGCCCCTGGGTCCTGTAGACTATTTTTTGATTCTGTGGATATTTCTATTTGTTGTGTTTATTTCTATTGTGCAAGGTGGTGGTTTTAATTAATAACTGTTCAGAAGAACAACTGCATAATCATATAACATAGACAGTGCGTGGCCCTGGGTACCGTGGAGTATTTTTTGACTGCATTATTTCCAGTTTTCGTCACAGCACTTCTACTTTTTGACACAACGGACAACATTTGACTGTGCAGGTGTGCCTAACAGTGTTGCCACAGTTACCGTGAAAAAGTAATTAGTTACTTTACTGATTACTTGAGCTTAAAAGTAAGTTACTTTACTGATTACTTGATTTCAAAAGTAACTAATTTAGAAAAAAAGTTACTTTTAGCAGCTGCCAAGTGGCAGGAATATCACTTATCCACAGTACAAAAACAGCATTATCTTAACCGTACCCATTACTTGGTAATGTACGCCACACAAGTTACAGAATGATGTCATCAACATGAACCAATAACTTAAATATTAGTGTAGTTGAAGCCACATTAAATGAGCAACTTAGTGCAGACTGGACATGCCAACCTAGTACCGTAAGTAACTAAATGTAAACAAGCACATCATTCTCAGTACACTTCTCTAAAGACTCTTAACTGATAGATAAGATAGATGCCAATTGTGGTCCATGACGGCAACTCTGTGTGTGTGTGCGTGTGTGTGTGTTGTGTGTGTGTGTGTGTGCGCACGCGTGTACCTAAATGTGAAAGTGAATCTCACACACACACACACGCACACACACACACACACACACACACACACACACACACACACCATTGCTCCCACCACAGTAAGTTCGATGCGAAGAGCAAGAATACTTTTTCGCTGCCAGTGACAAGTTTAACCAGCTGTTTAACTAGCAAAGCTGTGGGCGATTGACGGGTGGGAGAAGCACTTACTTCGTGACGTCCGCCGTGCAGCGCATTAAACCAGCTCACAGTCCGGACTACAGACGAAGTTTAAAAGTCCTCACTTTACATTGTAAATATTAATTAAGCCAAGTATTGCAAGTCCTTCAGTGAGTCAGTCCTTACCCTCCATGACCGATTTATGACCGCGCATTTTGATATGAATAATTAACCCACAATGCATTGCTCGTTGAACACGCCAGTTAAACTGTATTCTTTATGTATAAATAAAAAAGTAACAATAATCAGATACACTTTTTACTAGGGAAAATAACAAAAATAGTGTCGCGACAGGGAAATTCTGCATTTCTTTGCACTTTTATAGTACTGCACCGTCACTGTAGATTGTGCAATAATAAAATCACATCCGAATCGCTTTGCTCGATTTGATGAATAAAGTAGCAGTCTCGGTTAAATGCTTCTGCACAGCTGAACTGCTCTTTGTTGGAATGACGAGCTACAAAGTAGTACTTTGTGAGAGACATTGATGATGCGAAAGTAACTATTGTTGGTCAGAGGAAGTAACTGTAGTCTAATTAGTTACCTGAGGATTACTTTGCTAGTTACTCAAAATGGCGGTTTTTGGGAGTAACGCGTTACTTTGTAATCATGCATCACTGGTGTAATCATGCATCACTGGTTTCTAATGTATCCGGTAAGCATATACAATGTCGGTCGAACTTCTATTATCTTCCCTATTGGAACAAGGGGAGATTTAGTAACTACGGCCAAATTCAAATTCGTAAGATGTTTACGAGGACAGACAAGAAGGTTGCATTAGTGTGGCACTCAACGTTTGAAGGCCAACGTTGTTAGTTTGGTTTCAGTCTACAAGAGATGATGGATAATGTCACGATCACTATGCATTTTTTTACAATGTGCTTTAAGGAAAAATACAACTACTGTAGTATATTTTCAACACTGTCAAATACATGGTGCCCATTTATATGTTGCAAAACAGTGATTTATCCATGTTGGAAACTTATGAGGTATGTGCTTACAAGATGCAAATATTTTGCCCATGTACAGTCCTTTGCCTTACATGTAAAACTGTACATCAGAAAAGACTGTGAGAGCTGGAGGGGTGCGGTGACAGCTGGAGGGGGTGCAGTGACTTGGGGAAAATAAAATATAGACCAACCGAGCCATGCAGTTTGATGACTGATCTTATGACGTTAAATTGTTGAACATTTAAATTCTTAATTGTGCTTACTAGCCTTTACACGATCAGGATTTATGGGCTCGATCACTGATCAGGAAGTTTAAAGAAACAATAACCGATCACCGATCCGATCACAAGATGGAGCAATGTGTCTATTTACATGACTTGTTCATTTATTGTATATACTTGTGTACCGTATACTAAGTATCTTCAAGTATTCTCTCGCATTTTAGACAAAAGTTAAAACATCCATGATCTCTAGGGGGCATTCAAGGATTGGCCACTGACATAAATTTAGGTCAAATCAACATTACAACATGACAGGAATAATGGGTGTTAACTTACTGTAATTAAATTACTTTATTGCAATTCAATTATTTTAACAAATACTGCTAATGACATGCTTACTCTAACGTTCGCACTGTTCTGGCTATATGGATGGGTGTTGTCCAGAGTTTGCGTCCGCTTGGCTTTTCCTTCAGAATTCCACTGTCAGACTACTGCAGTAAAAGCTTGTATTCCGATACCACTGCATCCCGTTTTTTACGATCATTGGGCTTTATCTTGTCAAATCAAATGCGACCGAATATACTCATTACCGTGGCGACAACAACAAGAGTGGATCGCGCCGACTGTATTATAAGAACAAAATGGGGGGGAAACGTGTGTTGGTGGTCACCGGTGCTCAGGAGAGGAGAGGACGTTCGTTTAAGGCTTGCTTGAGGTATGTTTCCGTACTTTTAATATGATACAGCTTGCAAGCAGGCAACAAAACATTATGTAGCCTAGCAAGCTAGTGCTAGCACTAACGGTTGTGCGTAAACATGCTGCCGTTCTGTCGAATCATGCTCTAAAGTTTCGGTGGGGGTGAAGTAATTTAATTACAATAAAGTAATTTAATTACAGTAAGTTAACACCCATTATTACTGTCACGTTGTAACGTTGGTTTGACCTGACTGATTAGAATACATGACCTGACCAGAGCAGTGGTTTCCAACCTTAGGGAGCCAAGGAACATATTTTACAATTGAAAAATCTCACGGCACACCAACAAACAAAAATGTCACAAAAAGGTGATACATTAATTACTGTCTGTACTTCCTGCCTGTCACTCTGCCTCACTGGCATAAATAGATGAACAAAGATACATTATTTGTTGTAAATATATTTTTTGAGCAATTAAGTACACAAGTATATACAGTAAATGAACAGGTAATTTAAATAGACACATTGCTCCATCTTGTGATCGGATCAGTGATCGGTTATCGTTTTTTTAAACTCGCTGATTGGCCCCAAAAATCCTGATCATGTAAAGCCTAATTTCAACTGTGCATTATTTGTAGCTTGTCTGTTTATGTCTTGTGTATAGTGGCAGAGAAGGAATTTCTGTTAAAAAAAACACAATTAGCAAACAGCTTTTTTTTTTTTTTTTTTTTTTTTTTTAGCAAACAAGCTGGTGTGTCGATTGTTGCCTTGACGCTAAACTCAAGCGACAAAGCAGCTTTGTTTCCATGCTAATCTTTCTCCTTTGTAGCGGCCGCCCCTGACGAACTCTTCTTTTCTCTCACACACTGGTTAGCGTTGTTCATTAGCCGCGAACAAAAGAGCCGCTCTCCGTGATGAGAGGAAAAATCACTGCGTAAATATACAAGAGGTTCGCTCATCTCAGCGCCCTTTCCCACATTAAAATTGGACCTCGACTAAAGCTACGGCGGAGGTGTCAACGTCCCATGTGTACAGTTTTGGGTCAGCCATGGTGGTGACCCAGGCCACACCGAAAGTGTCTGACCAATCACGAGCCGTGTTAATTATTTGGTTTGGTCTCCGGTGAACTCAGAGCAGTGTCAAGAGAATCAGGTCCAGACATGTTCTGGGCAGCGAGGCGGAATGACCTCAGGATAACGAAGTCATCTAGTACGTGCTTCAGAGCCTCTCTTTAATGAGCACAGACTAAAAATTCAAGCGCATACTTAGACGGTTTCCTCCCATTGATAACTTCACACTAGAAGATTTAGCTCCGCAGGTGTCCTCAGTTTGTTGGAGTTAGACATTTTAATCCTTACATCCTGTTAGAGTCAAATTTGACCCATTTCGACATTTGACAGCAATAAACATACCTTAAATGTCATTCCTTCACCCTGAAATTTGATGAATTTTCCTCAAGTGACCCAAAATACACAGTAATTGAAAAATCTAAAAATCTCATTGTTTTGTACAGGTGCTAAAAAGGTTGTGTTCCAGTTTGTGTCAAATCAAGAAAATAGTCGCAATGGTGGGAATCATAAAACTGTGAAACTGTACAAGCCATAAGTGTGTGTGTTTTCAATGGAACACTGGTAACAGTGTTCAAGAGTGATCTTGAAACAGTACCTGACAACTGCAGGTCCCTACAGAAACATGCACCTGTTGGTATTTGAAGGGTCACGTGGAATTTCTTAACTGTGAAAAAGTAAAAAAGAATGACTGCTCAGACCCACCAAACATAAGCAACAGAAATCACATAGAGGTCAGAGGATGCCTTGCCTTTTTCACGCTTTTACATCCCACCCTCCAGTCGGATGGAATTTGAAATAAAAACAGATACGTATAATGCTAACATCTAGCAAGATAGCACTCTGCCTCTGTGTAAATAAACAAGAGGCAAGAGGATGAAGCAGAGAGATAAGGATTTTATATCATGCACTTTAGTCGGGTATTATTTGTAATGAGAACTGATAACATGCTAACATTTGGAAACATATAGCGAGACAGACTCAAACACACTTTGGTCTCTGTTTTCGTGACTTGCGCAAATCCAGCGCTGCGCTTGCCGTAACTGTGTGAGGAGGTGGGCTAGTCCCAGTTTTGGTAATTTTGTGGACCGACGCACCCCAACGCATTTAAAATGCACTGGTAAATTAATGCATATTCATTCATATCTCAGAAGTAACACCATTTAATTTCGCTGATTCCTATTCTGTGAATGCAAAATGGTTGCCTCATCCATGCACTTCAGCTCACAGATCCCTCTGGTGTATGAGGCTCTTACCCATTTGTGCCACGGTGCACACTGCGCAGCCTCTGAAAATAGAGCCCATAGACTCACATTCACACACATACTGTACACTTGTACTTTTGCCCTCTACTCTTTTGGGGGGATTTTCATTGGTGCCAGTGGATTGGAACCTCTTTCTTATCCCCATTATGGGCTGCGTGAAATGATTTACAGGCAGGGGGCTGAACACCGCTGGTGGCACAGCAGCACATCTGCTAATCCGCGCCCATTCACTGGAGCGGCCCTTTCTACCAAAAAGCACTTTAACATAATCTGCTTTAAGGCTGTCCATTCACGCCGAGCCACTGCTGCATTTACATAGCAATCCTTTACGCCTCAATGGAGGGAGAGAGAGAGAGAGAGAGAGAGAGAGAGAGAGAGAGAGAGAGAGAGAGAGAGAGAGAGAGAGAGAGAGAGACTCGCTGACCACTGGAGCAACAGAAGAGCTTCTTGTACCAATGTACAGTATGTATGTACATTTTACATTTGTACTGTAGTGGAACACAGGAGTCTATACGACTATAAGCATGTGTCATTACTTTTTTTGACTGGATTTTTTAACTGTTTTGTTTATTTCTATTGTGCAACATGGTGGTTGTCATGAATAACTGTCAAGAGGAGCAATATCATTCTTTATAGGACACTCGGGCTGCGCAGTAGGACCTAAAATTCATATGATGGTATAAATTGAATCCCTTGACAGTAACAGTATCTATCCCAATATAAACTTAATTGCAAAAATTATCATGGAAGTACTTTTTAAATGGGTTATAAGGTCCCTGAGCAAACTAAAATAAACCAGATAAACTGTAATGTAACTGAGAGCATGAATTGTGCAGATCTCAAAATGTAATGTACCACCTAAGCACTTATAACAACAAGCGTTATCGTAATTGGTCAGTAGAGACCAAATCAGTTCCTTAGGTCAAATTTATCATCATAATCAAGTACGTTGAGGGCGACGAGTACGTTCCAGCTTGTGACTGTCTCCAGCTTTCTGGGTTCGATTCAAAATTTCTTCAGCATAGCTGTCACGTGATCCTTGAAGCGCTCGTATTGGCCACCGGCTGAGCAATTCCCTTCTTCAAGTTCACCATACAACACACACGAGGGGAGCCAATTAGGTGGTATTCCGATTACATGGCCTATGCCCCTAAGTTGGTGGGCGGCCAACCACCTACGAGGAGAAACTCTTCGCACGTTGGTAACCTCAGTGCAAGGGACTTTGTCCCACCCTTGCAGACCCAGGATGCAATTGAGGCAGGAGATGTGAACACCTTCCAGCATCCTGATATGACAGCGGTAAAGAATCCATGGCTTCACATCCGTATACAAGTATTGACGCACATGCTGTTTTGTAAATACCCACTTTTGTCGAGATGGTGAGGAATTTATACCATCTATCGCATATAGCGCACACATATGACACGAACATTTCATACTGTATGTGCCCGTGAATTAATCTAGGATGCCATGGACTTTTTAGACGGTGGATTAGTTCTAGCATTTTTCTTTAATTCTATTGTGAAAGGTGCCCGTTATCATGAATAAATGACAAAATATTTCATATTCATACATGTGCTTGACGGAGAACGCCATAGACTTTTTGACTGTGGATTATTTCGAGTCGTTCTCTTATTTCTATTCTGCACAATCACTGTTATACAAAAATAGTCCAATCTTGCAATTCTGAGGCCAAGTACAACTTTTTTGTTTGGCCGCTAGCAAATCTCCACACAGGAAATTGGAGAGAGAAGTGAGGAAATGAGGCATAATGTCAGCAGTCATAATGATGAAGCCGTGAAAGACAGAGAAGAGAAAAAGAAAAAAAAACAGTCAGCCGGGTTCACCTTCGAACCCGTTGCTGATTTGTTCTCAAGTGACCTTTCAACTCTGGAAGAGAGGAAAAACACTCAAAAGGCATCAGTGGAGAATTTTGTTCCCAGGATGAAAGTCTACAGTTAGAAGAGAGGAAGGAGTCAAAAGTTGAAAGATAAATGAGCATATTGTTAAAATTATGCCGAGAGGTTTTCTACCTCAAACTGTCACGGGTAAATAGCAAAACCACGGCGCATTGAATACATCGGACACGTGAACAAACAACAACCAGAAATCTTATTCGGGACCACTAGACCAAAGTGGAGACTGTGGAGTACAACAGTGTGGTATTGGGGGAAACTAAGATTAGCATGATGACTTACGTGTGTCATTTCTTCTTTTCACATCATAAAAATATCTGTGAAAAAAGCAAAATAAATAAATAAATATAAAATGTGTTCAAAGGATAAGAAAAAAAATAAATATAAAAGGTTAACAAAATGGCGGCACGGTAGACGACTGGTTAGAGCGTCAGCCTCACAGTTCTGAGGACCGGGGTTCAATCCCCGGCCCGCCTCTGTGGAGTTTGCATGTTCTCCCCGTGCCTGCGTGGGTTTTCTCCGGGCACTCCGGTTTCCTCCCACATCCCAAAAACATGCATTAGTTGGAGACTCTAAATTGCCCGTAGGTGTGACTGTGAGTGCGAATGGTTGTTTGTTTGTATGTGCCCTGCGATTGGCTGGCAACCAGTTCAGGGTGTACCCCGCCTCCTGCCCGATGATAGCTGGGATAGGCTCCAGCACGTCCGCGACCCTAGTGAGGAGAAGCGGCTCAGAAAATGGATGGATGGATGGAGGTTAACAAAATGAAAAACTAAAAATCTAAATATTTAAAATTTACCGGTAAATGAAAAAAATACAAAATAAAAAGATAAGCAAAAATAAATATTTATGCAACATTAATTTAGAAAGATGAACAAAAAGCAATAAAATATTAAATGTAAAAAATATATAAAAATGAAATAAAATTAAGATACTTTCAAATGTAATAAATAAAACAGACTTCTAAAAAAAAAAAAATAATGACTACAAAATTAAATATTCAATATAATCACAATTGAATACAAAAACATATTTAAAACATTTGTATCAATTCAAAAAAGCTTTAAAATATTATATCAATTATAAATATATTTCATGCAGTGACTGTATAATAAACAGACTGTTTATATGAATGAATATGGATTTAAAAACAAAAAATCCCACTAAAATTTTATTTTCATACAACGGTTTTCTTCCCAACTATGAAACAAATATGTTGCGTTATAACCACGTTAAAAACAATCTTGACTTCTATAAAAATGTCTATTTTTACAAGTAAAACCTAGCCCGTTAAAGCAATACAAACGGTCATTCAAGCGATTGTAAATGACATCAGACGTAAAACTCTCCCACCATACACACCCACACACACACACACACGCACACACACACCTCGGCGGGTGTCAGTCCATTTCAAGTTAATGAGGACCTAATGATAGACTGCGCATGTTTTTTACAGCTTGTTTATGTCATTGTGAAACCATTCACCAGATCACTTTACAGCCCACAATAAAGACGTTGAATTGGATAGGTGGCGTCGGGGCGAGGCCCAATAAAATAGGGGGGTGGGATGGGCGTGCGGTGGTCTCATAAGTCCGCCAGTGTGATCATGATATAGTATATATTGATGTTCTCCTTAATTGCTATAAAGCACGCTTCCCACCCTTGTCATTGGCAAATATATTATTTTCTATAGTATTTAAATGGCCCGACTATCTTATTACTTCTTCTAAGGGGCCACAGAGTGACGGACATAAAATCTACTTTGAGTCTTTTTTGTCCAATATTCCACAAATCCTAAATTTAAAGGCAAACATGGAGATTATATATCATGCCCCCAGCCCCCAGGGCAGAAGCCAAATGAATGGAGACCCCTCACATGAAGAAGCAAGAGGTTTAGGGGCCAAAAGGCTGGAATGTTAGCAATTTGAAACAGCAACAGTGGACAGAAGAAGAAGTTTACTGAGTGGGAGCTCCATGAATGCCACCTCCTGCTCTGATTCATACTTTTGCTAGCAGCTTGGCAAAGAATAGAGGCAAGCACAAGCTGTGTCCACCCACCTGCCATTTCGTGTTCCATCAAAGTCCATTGGAGCTCACTCATTTTTACCAAAAACCTTGAAAATGATGACTAAAACAGCAGCGTCGTGACCATGAATTGATCGTGAAATCGCAAAAATCAGTGCATTGCTTGGCAGGTGGAAAGTTCAGAACATTCAAAGAAATTCTCACATCCAGTTAAAATGTTGTTTTTTTTCAATAATAATTAATCAGAGGAAAACCAAACTAACGTGTACAGGTGTGCACGTGAATGGAAACTTTAAGCCATGCGTACGCATGTTTTGGAGACAAGGAAATTTTGCGAATTGAAGCCAGATTGTATAATTACATGTGTGTGTGGATGGTGGATGTGTGGAATGGATCGGGCTGCCAGTGTTCAAGGAGTAGAAAACAGCCTATGACGACAGCAACGGTGACGGCGATTCTGCGTGTGAGTGTCTGGATGTGAGCTGTGGCTGACGGCAGCGCCTCGATTGTGCATGTGTTTTACTGTTGTAATGTTTACTATTCGGCCGAAAACTGCATCATGAGTGTGGTTCTCCTGCGAGGGCAAATTCAGTTACGAGCTTGCAACAAATTAAACAATAGGAGGGGCACAATATAGCAAGGCTTCCACTATAGTCAATAGTAATGTGTCGCCTCTTCACACAGTTTATTAACACTGGTGGTCACATGATGACAGGGCAGTACTGGGATGACTTTGGTGATCCAGCAGGGGAGGAACTCCTGAAGTTGGAAGCTAATAAAAGATCTGCATGCGCCTCCATGTACCAATGACAACTGCCGGCTTGACCAGGAATAGCATCACTGGAATAAAAAAAAAAAAAAACTGTCTATGTGCGTGTGTGCGTGCATGTCGCTCTTTACTCGCCATCGTCTCTTTCGCTCTCTCGCACCTGCCAAGCACAATGGCGCTTTCAGATGATTTATCTTGGTGGCGCGTGCCTGCTGCCTGTTTTGTCTTGGACAGATTTAGGACTTAGCATCACATGGCACGGGACTTCTTTTTTCTACAGATTGTAAAATTCATCACATTTTTGGGGGTAAAATACACCTCTAAAGTTGACTTATCTGTTTGTGTAAAGTACTAGTGCGCATATTTAGTTAGCCATGTGTAGCGTATATTAGTCAAATAAAAATGTAATTAATTTAGGAGAAAAGAATAAGCCGGAAGCGACGCTTGCATTACTTCTGGTTTACTGTAATTTTAAATTTAATTGTTCAAATCAAACTAATTTTATCTATTAAAGGGGCTCCACGTCACTTTTTATGTGGACGGAGAAGACCACACCCATCAGCTTGAATCTTGTCTACAAATTTGATAAAATACAATAATAATAAATACAATTCTCAAAATCTCACAGCTGCGTTTGTAAAGTTGACACACTGACACCGACATCAAGGCCTACATTTGAAAATTTCTTTAACCTCGGTTAAACATCAAATGAGAGTCTGCCCGGTTCGCCTGCAGTTCCTCTCGACACCAGCGGGTGTCGCCTTGTCCTAGCAATGTTCCTATTCACAGACAGGTGAGGTGGTTCAGTGGAAACATCTGGCCTTTGATGCTTGGGAGTTCAGACTTTGAGGGTAGATGTTAATTAATGTAGGGCCCACGAGGTGTCTCCTTGGGGGCACTCTCACAGCAGGGCCGCTTGGAAGAATGCCGTTTATCAAGGTAGGGAGTCACTGTGTCACCTCCGTTTGCGGGGAGCATGTCCGCTACACGTGTGATGTCATGTCGCTTGGTCTAAGCACGTCATTTTCGCCACTATGCTGGCCAATCAAATTGATGAGCGTCATGTGAAGGTGGGTTGTTTAATGCTAACAATCAAAAGTGAAAATAGTCAGAGAATAAAGTTTAGAATATTGTTGCGTTAGTATTAGGTTAACAGGAATTCTAATTGAATAAAAATGATAATTTACTTTTTTTTTTTTTTAATAAAGGCTTTATGATGTGTCAGGCTGACACTGAAATGGGCAATAAGGGGGGGGGGGGCACTTTAGTTGGCGGTTGTTTGGGCACAAGCTGAACTGGGAGAGATCAGTGTTGGTGGTGGGATAGCTGATCTCCAGGCTGCTCTTAACCCCTTCATAGCTGGCTGTTGTGACAGC